>NC_143224.1:2424242-2727272 GCF_030267445.1 Bombyx mandarina | reverse complement strand
TATAGAGATATAGTCACAGCTCCTAAGCTACTTAATTACCTTAATTTTAACCAAATACTTAATTAATTACTTATTAATCCATAGTGCGCTTCCAGAGATCTTTTTGGCCACGTACCATCTGGCTTTGGAATGAGCTCCCCTCTACGGTGTTTCCCGAGTTCTATGACATATCCTTCAACAAAGGAAGCTTGTGGAGAGTACTTAATGGTAGGCAGCAAGTTGGCTTTGCTCCTGGCATTGCTGACGTCCATGTACTGCGGAAACCACTCGCCATCAAGTGGGCCGTAAGCTCGTCGGCCTATAGGGGGATTTAAAAAAAAAGTTTTGAATATAAGTTTTGATCTTCCTTTGTTTCGTTGGCATGCAATACTACAATGTGCGTAGTGCGAGTTTTTTAACTTTTCGATCGCGTAAAAGTGAACTCAAATTTGTATGGAGTTGGACAGCGTTCCTACGTTTACCACTAGGGGCACTGTTCCAACTCCATACAAATTTGAGTAAGCTTTTACGCAATCGAAAAGCTAAAGAAACTCGCACTAAGCACGCAAGTGAGATTTTAGACATGACAAAGTTTCTTCCAAATTATTCCAGTAATTTGTCATTCATTAAAGTGTCTCGAACTCCAATATAATCTGTTTAGAACTTTTTTTATTGCTTATAAGTGTAGACGGGGTCACGGTCCATCTGATATTAAGTGGTTATCGGAGCCCATAGACGTGCACAACGCAAACAGCGCCACCCATCGTGAGACATGAGATCTAAGGTCTCCGTTTTTACAGTACAACGGCTGCCCCACCCTTCAAGTCGAAACGCATTACTGCTTCACGACAGAAATAGGCAGGGCGATGGTACCGACCCGTGCGGACTCATAATATGTCCCATCACAAATAAGAATGGCATATTATTAAAAACTCAAAAGGTGATGTTCTGTTCAAACTGTTTATTTATTAACAGCTCTATACAGTTACGTAATTATAATCTTCCATCGGGTGTAAATAGAGCTGTGTTCCGGTTAGCCCCTAGGCTGTCATATACCTTTATAAATACCATACGAATCTGTTTCAAGCCACACTCACTTTCTTTACATCAGTACAGAATCGTGTGTATCGGGTAAAATGGTTCGAATAAATTATGTAAGTAAACTCGCTTCTAAGCATCATTTAAAAACATTAGGATAAACACATAATTAACACATTTAATGAAGAAATATACCATAATTTTAGGGGCACATTGATGACAATAACATTTTAACTATTAATACAATTAATAGCAAATTTTCATTTGAATAAAATCAAATTACAATTTCGAATCAAATTAAATAAATGCAAAAACAAAACAAATAATTTAAAAACAGTCTTAATCTGTTTTGTCTCTTTATTATTTGCTATATGGAAAATGGCATTCTATGCCACCTTCTCTTAAGATCTACTTTAGTCATAAAAATATTGTAAGCCTCTTCACTCACTCTCTTTGACTTAAATTCGCTTAAACATAAAAGTCTATTTTTTTATTTGTCACTTCAAGAGTAATTATATTTTATAGATTTTCCTGGTCTTTTGCTTCAATTATGCCATGAGCGCTGAACAAAAGAAGAGATCATATGTTGGCGGTGGATCGCACGGATTCAGTTCTGGAGGCGCTATTTCATCAATTGGAGGAGCTGGAATCGCATCGTCTGGAATTATTTCTTCGATTGGAAGCGGCATCGGAGCAGAGGGTGTTGGTGGAGGCTTTGTGTCTGGAGATGCTGGAGGTATTGGCGGTATCGGAGGATTCGGGGGCATTGGCGCTGGTGGAGTTGGAGGTGGATCAATAATCGGTTCAGGATCGCTCAGTGGGGTCCCAACGCAACACACGGTATCGGAATACTACAATACTGTAGCCGTTCCCGTTCCTCAACCGGTACCAGTATCCGTGCCTAGGCCTGTACCGTACCCGGTACATGTTGGTGTGCCGGTCGACTCGCCCCGACCTGTGCCGGTGCCTGTACCGCAACCCGTACCTCATGTAGTAACGCGACCTGTAGCCGTCCCAGTTGATAGGCCTTACGCGTACCCGGTAGCCCAAGCGGTACCCGTTACGGTAACTCAAGGTGTTGGCATTCCGGTTCCGCAGCCCTATCCCGTATCAGTTCCCGCTCCAGTGCCTGTCAGCGTTCCCCAACCGGTTTCTGTTCCAGTTACCGTTGTGGCTTCTGGATCTGGAGGAGGATTTGGACTTGGCGGTGGAGTCAGTGGATTCGGAGGTGGCTTCAGTGGAATTGGGAGTGGCGTCAGTGCAGTTGGGGGTGGGATCGGGGGATACGGCGGTACGGTTGGTGGTTTTGTGCCATCTTCTGGCATTGGCTTAGGGGTAGGCGGTGGCATTGGACACGGTATAGGATCTGTAACTTTAGGGTCATCCTTGGGATCATCTTTGACTTCCGGCTCGTTGTCAGGTCACACGATCTCTACGTCTCATGGTCACCGCATTCACCATTCGTATTAACTGTACAATTTTGTAACCTTTCTTGCCAAATGAAGTCTGAGTAGACTATATTGTTTTAAGATTGTAAATACTATGGGTATTTAAATGGTTTTATTAGTAGCTGTTGATATCACATCCAATAAAAGGAACTAGTTTAATATTATTATGTCTTTCATTGTTATTCATAACGACCTGAAATCTCCTCGATTTGTGGGCTGTTTACTCCGTAGTAATTTCACTGTGAATTATAATACATAATTTTGACGAAGCTTTTTCAAGAATGCGAAATGAGCGAATATATATTTTATATCTTTTTATTCAAATAATTTATTTCAATATTATTTCCAAATAATTAGAGTATCCTAAACATTTTCCTAAAATCATAAGCGATAGCGATTTTGCCGAAATTGGTAGGCGGTTGCCCAAGTGTAATGTGGTGGCGGATAAGTGATTCGCCACAATAATAAAACATTTTAAAAACTTTAATGCGAAACAAGGTCTGAAACACTTCGTCCGTACTTGCTAAGAAAATACTACACTGCTTCTTCTCTTTGGTCCTGGAACTTCAATACGATTAAGTGTTAAAAAAAATACTACAAAGACACAAAAATATACGTCGCACCCACGGAATAGATAAATAAGGTTGGAATGGTAATGTAGGCGGGGCAAGCGTGCCACAGTTATGATTGTACAAACATAACTCGACCGATTCTTTCATTCACCGCGTTTAGTGCGCTTTGGACTACTTTGGCGAACAGATCTCCACTTTATAGTGCCGTGTTGTGCAATTATAACTTGTAAAACAAAAAATCAGACCTCAAGTATAGAGCGAGGAGGTATATCTTTCGATCGGTAAGTCGAAATTACCATTTAATTACAATATTATTTGTCTAAAACATAAAAATATACTGAGCATTATGAAATTCCAAACATTAACAATATTATTGCAGCAAGTTATAAATAGCATACATTGCGCGATGTGTACTCGCCCAATGAACGCAATGACCAAGTCAGCTTCCAATGTACTACATGCATTGCGTTCTCTACACTTCAATCTTTGAAATTTCGGCCTTTGCCCTGATTGGCCGTGGTGCAGTTTGTCGATAGTGAGATGACCATGTGGTGAAATAAAATCATCGACAGAATTCTCGACTATATTTACATTTGACATGGATAATTTTTGCATTATTTTATATTTAATTAATGATACCTAGTATATTCTTAGTGAGACGTATTTTGAGTAAAATAAATATGTATTATTATTATTGAATTATTATCATTGAATTAAAGTGAAGGTATAATATAAAGGGACCTCTCATTTACGGGTATTTACTATATTGTCTAAGACGTATTAAAATCTAAGTAAAATGCTATTTGACTTATGCAGTAAATTTTAGGTTTAAATTTAATTTTAGGTTTCCTAAAGAACCTAACGCCAGGGAACAATGGATTGACGTGACAGGTAGAGGAAACTGGAGACAAAGACGAGTACTATTTGCTGTAAACATTTTACTGAAAATGATTTTACCATAAAAAAAATCAAAATACACTTAGTTTTGAAAAATTCATTCGCAATTAATAGCAAGCGCCAACTGCTTAACAAATACCTTTTATTCCAGCGACAGTGACTATTTGTAATTAATAAAAGTAAAATAGTTTTTTTTTTTTTTCAATATTTATTTCATGTTTCATTTTCTCCATTCATTCATCAGATAATTTATCGATAAAGAATATCGATTTTATCAAGCACTAGCGTGTATGAACATTTTTATTGCCTTTTTGCGTGTGTGAGTGTGTATGCCTACGGGTGTTTTGTGCTAGTTTGCGAACGAATATCTGTCCTGAGATTTATGTGTGGGTGTTTTTGTTGTGTGCGAAGTACTTGTAATCACAGTGTGTGTATGTGTAGAAATTAAAATAGTGGGGATGAAGCGGCGACACTGGTTCTAATACAAAATTAGAGCAAAGGCCTTTCCAACCTTATTTATCTATTCCGTGGTCGCACCCCTTAACGTACTTCCGCAGAAGAATGAAGAATATCTTATAGAATTAAAGGACGACATAAGACAAGTGGCAGGCGTCACGTGGAACAGAGTGGCTCAAGAAAGACATGAGTGGAAAAGGTTGGAGGAGGCCTTTGTCAATTGGCAAACAGATCTGCAGAAAATAAGAAAAATTCAAATAATACGCTAGATTAAGGTTTAAATAAAATTTAAGTTTTCTATATAATATTATATTTAGTCATAGAATTTTAATATGGATCTGAATAAAAGGCTATATTATAAGTGTTAAAACATTATATCTACCTTCTGTGAACTTGGTAAGGCGCATATTCATTCAGTATGATAAACCAGTCAGAAGTTTAAGGAATATTAGTTTAAAAAATGGCGTGCATGGTGCCAATAGTTATAAATATTGTATTGACTGATATGAGTAGAAGGACTATCATTTGGATAAAAATGAATGATATTAAAAAGCACCCTATGCTTTTTTATTCATTAATATATAGTTATATTCACGCAAATACAACAGTTTCCAATTTGCTAAGTGAAAAAAAGAAGGCGCTCAAAGGAATTTGTTGTTTTGATATTTATATGTATTATCTATGGTTTTGGCTACCGAAAGTAAATAACGGGTCTATCTGTTTAAAATTTTGAAATCTTATCGGTCCTTGATAAGTACGCCAAATTTCGAGTTAATCCGACGTTTTAAGGGGATCAAAATCTACGGTCTAAGATTCTGTTATATACATACTTACATACGTATGAAGCTAAATTTATAAATTATAATTTGCGTAATTACTAGTGGTACGACATCTTGTGAGTTCGCACGGGTAGGTACCACTGCCCTGTCTATTTTTACCGTGAAAGAGTAATGTGTTTCGGTTTGAAGGGTGGGGCAGCCGTTGTAACAATACTGAGACCTTAGAACTCATATCTCAAGGTGAGTGGCGGCATTTACGTTGTAGAAGTCTATGGCTCCGATAAACACTTAACATCAGGTAGGCCGTGAGCTCGTCCACCCATCTAAGCAATAAAAAATTAAATAAAAATAATAAAAGCGTATAAATTAAAAATCTCGACTACTTTGCTAATAGGCATATATAGGTATATTTTTTAATATCGGGAGTACCCACAATTGGTATAATTCGATTACAGAACAAACGAGAGAAATGGAATATCTTGTTAAGTGATTTTATGACCTGGTAACTGAGACCTTTAAGTCATGTCTTATTTTAATTTATATTCATATTTGTATAAAAAATGATATCATGGAGTGAAATGAAATGAAGATGATTAATTTAAGACATTAATCAACTGAGATGAAATTAAATGGAATGAAATGGGATGAAATATAATCTCAGTAATGGTGGTCATTTACTAAGATTTTTTCAGTGGACTTTTTGGAGGATCCCGAGAAGTTACGTCCAGCGGCTTTGTTTCATTTTCCCACATTTGTGCACTTTCACAGATATTAAACAGTTAATAAACCAACATTATTACACATTTAAACTCGAAGAAACACTAAATAGACAAAATAAAACAAATCACACAACTTCACTCCTCGCGTTCCCGCCAAAAAGTCCAAACGGAATATTATCAACCAAAAAAAAATTCTATACCTCCGATCCGAAATCACACAACACGCGGTCACATATAAATGCAATAGCTAACACAAGTGAGGGTAAAAATCAAATATTAGTTAGTATTATTTGAAATTTTATTTGTTGTGTGCTCTGAACCGCTATTTGCTCTGTGTAGAAACGTGGCAAACAATCATATTATAAATAATACAATCACAGATTCAGACAGTGCGGTTGTGGAATAAATAGAGGAGTCTATATTCAGACATTTAATTAAACAAAGCTATCCGTGAATGCAACTTCGATAAAACAAAGCATTTTCAACATGAAACTATTCTATTCTTTTTGTGTTTAGATTTTGTTAAATTAATTAATGCCTGCTCTTATCGTAGTGATATGAATATTTGAACGCGACTTCGGTGTAGCCAGTGTTTATAAACAAACAAAAGAGTTTTCTGTGTGAATTCAAACAGCTACTAGCTGTGTACACTACGATGTGAATGTATCGCAAATTCCTAATCAGTATTATATCCCATTATCATTAGTTGAAGATTATGTTATTGTATTGAAGCGATAAACTGTTATCAAACGATAAAAATATTGTCAGTTAGTGTATGAGTTGGCTCGTTTGAGATTGGACGAAATATTTCTTCATAAACTTGCTGCCGATTAGTTCATATACAATGTATACGAGTGAGTTATTTTTATTTTTTAGAGTTTATTTGCTATTGGAATGTTTGATGAGTTATTTCAAATGTTTACAGTGATTATTATTTTTGTTAATGAAGTGTTGTGTTTTGTGTATCATGTGTAACATTGGGGTCATCGTAATTGGTTTTTTGTGAGGTCCCGTGTGGGCAGTGTTTTTTTTTTTTCTTTTGAAGTGAAACTTCTTTAGGCGCATGAGGATAAAATTTTTAAAGATGTAACGTCACGCAGGTATGCAACGGAAGTGTCGAAAAATTTTAATACAGCGCCATCTATGACAAAATTTTACATATACTTAGACATTTAGGATAGTTGTATTTTAATTTTTGAAGGTTTCACTTCTAACACGTGTGAATTGCACACGTTTCTTTTTTTTTTTATGCGCGTTCCCCTGACGATTCGTTGTCAGGGACATTTTTAGGCTTATTTGCTTTTTCGCCAATTTTATTTTTGTTCACTATTTGGGCAGTGATGTTGGGCTATATTGGTCTTGATGGAAATTGTTTCGAGAAAGTTCATTCGCGCGACAGCTGTCCGAGTTGTAGGCCTTTGGACAGCTGTTGACAAATATACAGATGGATGAGCTTAATCGAATTCAATATTTTTATCAGTATTTATTTTAGTGTAGATATGATCTCTTACGTTTCCGTTTTTGAAGTACAACAGCTTTTAAGTATTTTAAACCGAAACGCATTACTGCTTCACGATAGATATAGACAGGGTGGTGGTACCAGTAATTATGCATATTATAATTTTGCGAATTTGATTTTTGTAAGATTTAACCACGCAATATATATAATATAAGTGTGAGTTCCAGAGAATACTACTGCTACGACCAAAAGTAGTAGTAGCTAGAGTTACTCGAAACGTTCGGAATGGTATCTTATATGTTCTGATAAATACAGCGACAGAATAATATCATGTAAAATTATATTAGATTTTACGGTTTTAATTAATCAGAAACGGCTATGGGATAATTTACGATGTAACGATATAGTGAGTGGGAGTGACGGTATGGGTACTGTCAGATCTTTCTACAGTCAATCAATCTATCTATCTATCTAATCAGTTTTAGCGGGTAGGGCCCTAAAATTTCTTGGGCCCGCGGTCTGCTCCCAACACCTTGCAGATCTTCAAGATCCACATAACCCCGAGCGCCCCCTAGACACGGGGACCTCGTAGGAGGTTCGGCCCCCACCCGAAAAAAAAAGGCTTTTCAATCAGTGCTTCTACAACAGAAGCGTTTTGCTCATAAAATACAATAAGGTGCTGTTGCACACTGCAACAGATTAGTCAGTTTTTTTTTTTTTTTCCTACCTATCCTTGAGAAGCTATTTCAGCTTCTCCGTGACGTGTAGGTGAGCTCACGGGGCTCAAACCGGAGTGTTGCTAACACTGGCCCTAGCAAGAGCAGTTAAGCATGGGTAGAAAAAAAAAGAACGATCTACAAAATTCAGCTTTGCCAATTTGCAATGGATATTGTGTTCGATTTAGGCTCATAGTTGTTTTTGCTATGAGAACAGTTCCATTGTACCCTAGTTGTACATGTGGAGTCAGTGATATTTTCATAAAAATATATCATTATAATATAGTATACGACACTTTAATATGTTTAGATAAGATTTTTGTCGAGTGATAATTTTATCGTATGAGTCATAACGGTAAAGCTGTCTAAAAATATGAAGGGCACAATATATTTTTATTTTTGTTTGTATTTTTTGTGAGTATTGGAATAAGAAGAACTCACGGCCCATTTGACGGTGAGTGGTCTCCGTCGTCACTAACCTTTATATTATGAAAACTTTATAAAAATGTTAACGAATATTTTTTTTATTATTTTTATAGTTAATAGCCTACCGAACGTAGCGAAATAACTAATTTACCACAATACTAGATATACTTTATTTTAAAGGTTTATAACTCAATGGCAGTTTGCCTTCTGTGTAATGGGTATTAAAAACACACGCGTCAAAACAAGTGCGAGCCGAAATACCTAATAAACAATCCTGATGAACAATAATAGAATAAATACAAACTTTGCGAACATTTACTAATATATTATTATATACTAGATGATCACCGAGCTTTTCTCGGTTTTTTTATAACGCCATCTTGTTGTGTCTTTAAAGCGGTTAGTTGCCCTCAATTAAGAAAAATAGTATTATTATTCGCCAATAGATGTCGGGAAGAGTCATAAAGTTGATTATCGATAAAGTTGATTATTGAAAACACGAATAAAACAACATTTTCTGAAAATAAATCGTATCTAGATCGATTTATCGCCCCCGAAATCCCCTATATACTAAATTTTATGAAAATCGTTGGAGCCGTTTCCGAGATTCAGATTATATATATATATATATATATATATATATATATATATATATACGAGAATTGCTCGTTTAAAGGTATGACGGAGAAGGGACCGCCGTAGTGTTTTTAAAAAGTGTGACGTCAGCCTTGCGACGTCACGGTCATTAATTTGTTGACGAATGACTCATGTTTGGGTTTCCGAAACAAAACTTCACGAGAACTTCACGAGAACTTCGTATATTGCACGAGAAGCATAACAACGTTACAGAGATATCCGTACAGTACAACGGCTCGGACACGAATCAATCAGTGCTAGACAGCACGGCCGTATTTATGGGGCTTCGTACCCGTCTTCTTCTTCGGGGTCGTCGTACTCCCTTACGGGGGCACGGAGCGGGCCTCGGGGTAAACCCCACTACCCGGGCAGACGCTCCCTGCCACATAGGGCAGGGGTGAAATGGATGCAAGACTGGATTGGGGGGGGGCTGTTCGCAGCGTGCTTCGGCACACTCACATCGACAAAAATACATACATATATTTAATACGACGGGCTTGATGATGCAGGAGGAGTGGTGCCCGCGGACGACGCACCCCGGCGCCGGCTGCTGTCCTCTGCTTCCTAATGCTAATAATTTTTTTTTTTTTTTTTTTTTTTTTTTTTTTTTTTTTTTTTTTTTTTTTTTCCCTTACTATCTAACTACAACTAACTACAACTAAACTAAAGCTAACTAAACTACTATATACAACAGGGACAACAGTCAGCAACCGTGGGGCCCGCCACCGGCCCCATGCCGCGGCCCCACCTCTACAAACCAGAGGAGGAGCCGCGGCACTAGTTTGGCGCTCACCCGTTCTGGGCTCCCCAAAAGGAGAAGACCATCGCGGGGAGGGACCGATATGAAAAACACTCCCCAGACGGGGGAGTGGTCCACCCAACGGGGGTGGAAAATGGGTCCCCATAGGGGGGGCACCCCAACGATGTGGGGGGAAGTGAAGAGTGTGGACAGCTCAGTCCCATGGGGGCACTCATTATGAGCACTCCCATATCACTCCGGTTAAGCCGACTATCTTACCATAGCCGGGGGTTCCAGTAGCTCCCTTGGTAGCGCCCGACCATCAGGTGGTCTGGCGTGCAAGGGAGCTATATTGTGGAGGTGCTCGTGGGGTCCACCGTCAGCCCGCTCGTAAAGATTACGAGCTAGCCTCCGGATGAACCCCTCGAGCGACTCCACATCCAGATCCCGGGCGATTACGTCATTTCTGACGTAACGCCCTGCTCCGACTATCGTGCGAAGAGCCAGATTTTGCTGGACCTGTAACCTCGCCCGCATACCCTGCGGGATGAGGTGATACCAGGCCTCAGCTGCGTACGTGATACGGGAACGGACATACGTCTTATAAATGCCGAGCTTAGTCCTGACCGGCAACCTGGAGGCCAACACCGGCCGGAGGAGGAATCTCGCACAGCGAGCGGCCGCCAACGCCTTATTGGCGTGGGCGGTCATCCTCAAACTCCGGTCGATATCGACCCCCAAGTACCGGACGCTGGATCTAAACTCGACATTAGCGCCACGGAGACTGAGCTGTCCCGGGACGACTGTTGTGCGGACCGGACCGAAGAGGATAGCCGCAGTCTTCCCCACGTTGACCGCGACCCTCCATCGGTCCAGCCACTGGGGCAGTAAGTCCAAAAGCCTCTGCATCCTCAGAATGGCCGCAGAGGGGACGTTGGATGACGAGAAGTAGGCGCTGTCGTCGGCAAACAGCGCCAACTTCACGTCTACTTCCCACGCTTGGAGGTTACCCTCGAGCGTGGGAATGTCGTTGGTGTAGAGAGCGTAGAGGAATGGAGCCAGGACGCTTCCCTGAGGAACTCCGGCCGTGACTGGGCGCACCGACGACTTGGCGCCCTCGACCGCGACAAAGAAGGATCTTCCCTCCAGGTACGACCCCAGCAGTCGCACGTAGGCGTGCTGGAGGTCCGTGTTCTGCACCAGCTTGTGGATCAGTCCCGCATGCCAGACACGGTCGAAGGCCTTCTCGATATCGAGAAAGACTGCGGCCGTGTACTGGCGCGCGTTGGACCGATCCGCCAAGTGGTGCATGACGCGGACCAATTGCAGCGTTGTCGAGTGACCGCTGCGAAACCCGAACTGCTCGGGTCTGGAAAGGATGTGCGGCGACACCCTTCTCAGCAGCAGCCTCTCGAACAACTTGCCCACATGCGACAGCAAGGTGATCGGACGATAACTGGAGGGATTTCTCCTATCCTTGCCGGGTTTGGGCAAGGCGATAACCTTGCCCAATTTCCAAATTCCCGGGAAGTGTCCTGTGGACAGAATGGAATTGAACAGCCGTGTCATATATGACACGGCCGTTTCAGGGAAGTGGAAGAATGCGAGGGAGGGAATACCGTCCTCACCCGGCGCCTTGCGCCTCTTCATCCGCTTGATGGAGAGGCGCAATTCACTGGGAGTGATGAAAACATCATCTCCCAACGGAGGCACCGGGGAGGAGAGTAGGTTCGCTACGCTCTCTTCCACCGATTGGTGGAATGCGGCCTCTGAGGGTGCAGAGTCATTCGGAATTCGTACCCGTGAGCGTGTTGACACGTTTTAAACACGTGAGCGTGTTTACACGTTTTTCAAACACGTTTTAAAGTATTGAAATTACAATAAAAGGAACTGTTTAACATCAATTTCTTATCACAGAGTAATTAGTTGATGATCAGTAGGTAAATAGTCATATTTGCGCCGACACGGCCATACTGACAGACGGTGCGCGCTCTGCACCAGCCGCCCATGTATGGTGTATCACCAGAGAGTTCTTGGAGTTCATCTGAAACAATGGAATGTCTGTTTCTGAGATTGGTATCTGTGTACCTTTTTATGTTACTTTGAAAGTAACTTATTTTGTGTAGTTTTATATTGTGACGTACACTGTGGTACTTATATAGTGAACGTACACTGTGGTACTATGTAGTGGACGTACACTGTGGTACTTATGTAGTGGACGTACACTGTGGTACTTATGTAGTGGACGTACACTGTGGTACTTATGTAGTGGACGTACACTGTGGTACTTATGTAGTGGGCGTACACTGTGGTACTTATGCAGTGGGCGTACACTGTGGTACTTATGTAGTGGGCGTACACTGTGGTACTTATGTAGTGGGCGTACACTGTGGTACTCATGTGGTGGCGTACACTGTGGTACTCATGTGGTGGCGTAATTTTATTAATCAAAAATAAAAACTTATCCTTATGCCGATTGTTGATTTTGTTGTTCGACCATCCTGGTTTGTGAAGTAGATGGTAGAGGTTCATCGGCTGATGCTGGTGTGTAGTCTTCTTCCGCCGATACGGTTATCTGGTCTCCAGGTTGTTGCTCAGCGGAGGCGGCATGTGATCCCACTTGGGCGGTGCGCGCTCTGCACCAGCCTCGTTGATTCTCGTAGGTTTTCTTTGATTCCCATTGATCTGCAGGAATAAAAAGTTTCTCTGAGTAGCGCATCTGTTATACTTGCGATACTTGTAACTATGTAAGTTTGAGACTATAATGCGATTTTATTGTAGGGTTCTCGGAGGTTTTCGTAGATTTCTCGGAGGTTCTCGTAGATTTCTCGGAGGTTCTCGTAGATTTATTGAAGGTGGGATAAGAATGTGTAAGGTGTTGTTCGTTGTGTAAGGATATCATGGCCTTCAGATGAATTTTGTGGTGAAATTTTAGTAATCAAAAATAAAAACTTATCTTTTGTATTCATTGATCAGTTGATTGTTGATTCCGTCGCTCGACCATGCTGGTTTTTGAAGCAGACTGTACAGGCTTATCGGCTGATGCTGGAGGGTAGTCATTATCCGCCGATACGGTTATCTGGTCACCAGGTTGTTGCTGAGCGGAGGCGGCGTGTGATCCCACTTCTGATGACGGAGAAGGGACCGCCGTAGTGTTTTTAAAAAGTGTGACGTCAGCCTTGCGACGTCACGGTCATTAATTTGTTGACGAATGACTCATGTTTGGGTTTCCGAAACAAAACTTCACGAGAACTTCACGAGAACTTCGTATATTGCACGAGAAGCATAACAACGTTACAGAGATATCCGTACAGTACAACGGCTCGGACACGAATCAATCAGTGCTTTTTTTTTTTTTTTTTCCTACCTAAGCTGAGAGCCTTGAGAGGCTATGTCAGCGTAACCCTAACTTTTGTAGGTGAGCTCACGGGGCTCAAACCTGATGACGTTGCTAACACGAACCCTAGCAAGAGTCGTGCTTCGCAGAATCTACCACCGGATCGGAAACGCGACCCACTGAGAAGATCCGGCGAGAAACTCAGTGGGCTGTGTCTGAGAGTTAATTTACTCGTCGAGCCCTTCGTCGCAAGCGACGGGTTCGACGAGAACGGTGACCGGTGCTTGAATTACCTAAAAGCACCGTTAGTGGATCGGGCGGATCCGAGATGACGTGTTTTGGGCGACGTCGACTGCTTTCCATTCTGTCCGCAGGATCGGGAATGTAGTTACCGGCGGCCACGATGAGAGGGTTCTCGTGTCGTGCCGCTTTATCGAAGTGGCGCATGGACGCCGACTGCAGATACTTACTGATGGACTCTAAGTCCAGGTCGTCATGGAGGTCGACGTTCCTGACGAACCACGGGGCTCCGACGGCTATCCTGCAAAAACGGGATTGAATAATTTGAAATGTTTTTAGGTGTATGCGGGCCGCGTGAGCGAACACTACACTTGCATAGGTCATGACGGGGCGTATGCAAGTTTTGTAGAGTGTCACCTTATTTCTAAGGGACATTTTACTTCGCCTACATATCATCGGGTAGAGACGTCCTAGAATGAAGGCGGCACGGTCGCGTACCGTCTTAATGTGGGGGCGGAATGTCATCCTACTGTCGAGGGTGACGCCTAAGTACTTGACCTTCGGGGCCCACGGTATGGGCTGGTCGAACATCGTGATTGGGCGAACGGCGGGGGCGGGGGTATTGACGCGCCTAGTCGGAAGGGCAATCAGTGCTAGACAGCACGGCCGTATTTATGGGGCTTCGTACCCGTGAGCGTGTTGACACGTTTTAAACACGTGAGCGTGTTTACACGTTTTTCAAACACGTTTTAAAGTATTGAAATTACAATAAAAAGAACTGTTTAACATCAATTTCTTATCACAGAGTAATTAGTTGATGATCAGTAGGTAAATAGTCATATTTGCGCCGACAGGTATAAGATTTTATTTATTTATTTATTGTATTGATGGGTGAACGAGCTCACGGCCCAACTGATGTTAAGTGGTTAGCCAGTGGGTATGGACTCATAGACATCTACAACGTAAATACCGCTACCCACCTGAGATATGAGTTCTAAGGTCTCAATATATTTACAAGGGCTGCCCCACCCTTGAAGCCGAATCGCATTACTGCTTTATGGCAGAAATAGGCAGGGCGGTGGTATCTAACCGTGCGGACTCACAAGAGGTCTTACCACCAGTAATTACGCAAATTATAATTTTGTGGTTTAATTTTTATAACACGATGTTATTCCTTCACCGTGGAAGTCAATCGTGAACGTTTGTTGAATACGTATTTCATTACAAAAATTGGTAGCTGCCGGCGGGATTCGAACACCGTTGCTTCGCAAGATACGAATGCACCGGACGCCTTATCCTTTAGGCCACCACGACCTCAGAATAGCTAATTACTTGAACGTATCAACGATTCAAAACGTCAAAACAGATTCTCAGCGACCTGGTTAAACAGTTTACGATAAAAACCGGGGGTCGAATAGATTATAAATTGGGTTTCTTCCTGTTACAAGCTTTTAGT
Source organism: Bombyx mandarina (assembly GCF_030267445.1). NCBI lineage: Eukaryota > Metazoa > Arthropoda > Insecta > Lepidoptera > Bombycidae > Bombyx > Bombyx mandarina. Next base: position 2,712,375 of record NC_143224.1, on the reverse strand, counting down.
CTCTCAAATTGTAATCAACAATATTACAACAACAATAATAATATATGTAACAAATTTGTAATCATTTACACTCAGTGTCAGTCAGTGATGAAGTCGTGTTAGTTTTAATGTAATGACATTTATATAAAGTTCTTACAGTGACGAAAGCTTAGTGTATTGTCAATACAAATATTGAATACAAATATTAGTGTGCGAAGATTATCAACTCATGGTAAAGAAGACGTAAACGAAGCATAGCGTGTGGCTGTTTTTTTAACCGACTTAATAAAGCAGGGGGTATTGATTCGTCTGTGTTTATTTTGGTGCATTGCTTGTTTTTTGTGCGTTTTTTTTATTTATTGCTTAGGTGCGTTTTTTTCTAGCGTCTCATTTCGACCTAACGCGGGTCCTAACTCAAAGACAGTTTTGTTTTGCCTACCTATCCGAGTAACCTCGAGGGGTTATCATAGCTTCAACGGACGTGTAGGCGAGCTCACGGGGCTCAACCTGGTGACTTGTTAACATTAACCCTGGTAAGGGCCGTCGCCCATGGACTTTAGCAAGCCCCTGCCTACCGTTAAGTACTCTCCACAAGCCTCGAAAGCCTCGATTGAAGAAGGACATATCATAGCGCTCGGGAAACACCGTGGAGGGGAGCTCATTCCAAAGCCGGATGGTACGTGGCAAAAAAGATCTCTGAAAACGCACTGTGGATGACTCCAGGGATTACGGATGATTATTATTATTATTATTAGTGGCGGGTGGTGCATTTCTAAAAATGGAGATGATGGAATCATCTCAAACAATCCCTCAGAGCACTCAACTCAGAGCTATATACCACTGGATCGGAATCCCGACCCACTAAGAAGTTCCGAAGAGAAACTTTGTGGGTTAATTTTCACGAAGAATCCTTCGTCGCATTGGACGGGTTCAACGAGAACGGTGACCGGAGACAAACAAAATATTGCGACTTATTATTATACTATTTAGATACGTTAGTGTTGATAATACGGTTACGGTTTAATCTCGGGCTTATTAGCTTCAAATAATTAATAATTAACAGTTTTAGTGGTCATTTACAACCTAATATATTATGGTATACTATTTAAAGACGAGATCTTGTACCATAATAATTCATTATAGTGTTTGTTTTAATTACGATTAAACCGGTCACCGTCCTTGTCGAACCCGTCGCTTGCGACGAAGGGCTCGACGAGCGAACTAACCCATAGACACAGCCCACTGAGTTTCTCGCCGGATCTTCTCAGTGGGTCGCGTTTCCGATCCGGTGGTAGATTCTGCGAAGCACTGCTCTTGCTAGGGTCAGTGTTAGCAACTCTCTGGTTGAGCCCCGCGAGCTCACCTACAAACGTTAGGGCGAAACTGAAATAGCCTCTTAAGGCTATCAGCATAGGTAGGAAAAAAAAAAACGATTAAAACTGATTTTTTTTTAAATATTGCATATGCAATTTTCAGGTCTGCCTTTCTCGATGGAGCACATTCCTAAACAAAAGGGCTTCGGATGCCTATCTCTCAAGTTTGGCTGTATATTATCGGGCTTAACTTTAATCGTAAGTAGTTAGTACGGTATGCATTGTAAATTCTGTGTGTACTGTCTGTATACACATTCTGTGTGTTTGTATATGTATAGACTATCGGATTGCGCAGGGGTTCACATTTCAAAAGCTAATATTTTCTTCTGAGGAAATATCTAATCCTTTTCTATAACGTCCATGGAAAATATCGTGTAATAAAAATCAAATCAGCAAATTAATGCGTTATGGCGTTTTGTGCCCGCACTGGCAAGAGCGACCAACTTGCCTATGTCTGCGCGAAACATTGTTGCTTTGTATTGAATTGAAACTCTAACTTCATCACGAGTTTTTCTATGTGTTCGTGACCACTTGAGGCTAGATGAAGCGTGAACTCATCCATCAATCTGTTAAAAATGGAAAAACCATAATATTTCAGTACATGAAGGTCTAATGAATTTTTGACAATATAGATTTTTTTTTAAATTGGAATCTTAAATGCAAAACCTCTCTCTACTTCACAGCTGTACTCCGTGCTGGTAATAGCGCACTCCTCAGCCGCCATCGCAACAGCCTCACAGTCGCTAAAGTTCGACTGGGAAGGAGTTTTGACGTATGGCGTTTTGGCAACTGTCATTTTGACACATTGCGTCACGCTGTTCCTGACAGCCATCATGCTTGTCGGCACTTTGAGGGTAAGGAGCTTTTAATGTATACTAGTGGTCCCCCAGTAGTCGAAATTCGACTATAATTAATTAAAATTATAAGTTTGTACACTATTAAGATTCTATTGTCAATAATTATACTTCTATAATGACAGATTTCGCCAAGACTACCCCTTGGACAAATATTAATAAAGACAAAAAATATTTAATCTATTCTCAATTTTACCACAGACTATAGGCAATAAGAAAAGTTTGACAATAAACAAATAGTATGCAGGCGACACACACGTGAAATACATGGTAGTGTGTGTAATATTTTCTTTATTGATTTAACGTATTTTTTATGCATTTAAAAAAAAAAATATTTAGCATTGTGCACTTTTAAAAAAAAAATATTAGCATTGTGCACTGCTTCTCTATATTCTCTATAAGTGTGGGAAATTTCATACTCCTCCGTCCGCGCAATTTTCGTAAAAAGGGGTACAAAGTTTTTGCTTCGCGTATTAATATATAGATAACTTAAATAAAATAAATTAAAATCTTAAGGACTAGCAAAACTGTAGACTTTAAAAAGAAGAAGCTGTCTATAATTCTCTTATAGCTCCAGGTAACTGCTGTCTTCGTTCTGCTTCGAAATGTACCTTAAGTATTTCGATCAGCAGTCGCAAAGAAATACAGTCTTAGAAGTGTAGCTAGAACTACGTTTAGCGAAGTTTCTAGAAGTTTCTAGAACCAAGCCAGACGCGCTAAACGGTTTAGATTCACCACACGAGGCCCCAAATACCATTCCACGTGACATGACTATAACACGTGGAATGGTATTGCTTTCACTGTGGAAAATTCACCAGTATGAATTGTATGTAGTTGGAACAGCGCCCCTATTAGCAAACGTAGGCAAACTCTATACAGGTTTGAGTTAACTTTTACGTTAGCGAGAACGTTAAAAAACTCGTACTGAGCAACCACGTGTCAATGACTTTCGGTCAGAAAACCATTGGAAACAAGTTTATAAATCAGTACTATTGTATTTTGTCAGGCACTTAAGACAATAATCCAACCATAGCATACAGTTTGTTATGTTAAAAATCCAAACAAATTTTTACATTAATATTACACAGTAAATTAAACACTATCTTAATTAGCATTATGCTTATTATATCATAGGAGAAAAAGCAATAATCTATATATTAATACGTGAAGCAAAAACTTTGTACCCCTTTTTACGAAAATTGCGCGGACGGAGGAGTATGAAACTTCTCACATTTATAGAGAATATAGAGAAGGAGTGCACAATGCTAATATTTTTTTTAAATAATGCATAAAAGATACTTTAAATCAATAAAGAAAACATTACACACACTATATACCATGTATTTGACGCACACACGCATGCATACTATTTATTGTCAAACTTTTGTTCTTGACGTCTCTTGTCAAATTGAGAATAGATTAAATATTGTTTGTCTTTGTTAATAATTGGTGATTATAGAAGTATAAAATACAATCATAATAGTGTACAAACTTACAATTCCAATTAATTATAGTCGAATTTCGACTACTGCGGGATCTCTAGTAATATTAAATATCCGATATCGAGAAAATCCGACGAGAAACTGGTTGTATCTATGTGCTTAGTTGCACGTCGAACTCTTCGTCGATTACGATGACCGATGCTTGGAGAGCTTAAAAGCACCGAGAGTGGATAAAGAGGATCCGATAGAACATGTTTAGTGCGTCGGCGGCCTTACCTTGCCCCGTCACCGGTCAGATATATGGTTAGAGGCAACCACGTTATGAGAGTTGCACATTTCATTCATAAATTTAATAATAATTTTTTTATTCATATTTTTTAAGGAAAAACCTCACTTGATGCGTCCTTGGCTGGTGTGGATGTCTGTGCAGATCATGATCTATGTTCTCATGTTCGTGTTTTGGACCACAACTAACATGGTCAGTCATATGGGCGACACGTCGATGCTCGGATACGCGTTGGAATTTCTAACTCTCTGTAAGTTGTTTTACGGGTCAATATCGTTGTTAAAGGCATTTGATATTCATTTGGCTATCCTTGTTCATATCCTGTATGTATTATATATTACCAGAACGTAGTATATAATAATAGATGGAGACCATGTCAAACTGTTTGAACCTAGCTCTGTTGTATCTGCGGGCTTTAATATACAGTTAGGTTAGATCAGATCCGTAAGCAATTCTACCTATCTAGAGCAATCAAGATTACGTGATATATCAGACTTAATATCTCTTTATTTATTTATTTCATTTGTGTTTTCTTCTTCTTTTTTTCAGTAATTCGTTTCTACATGTTGGTCCTTGTCGCAAGCTATTACGATTTGTTAGAAAAGGACAGAGAATACGGAGAGAGACTCAAAAGTTTGAACAATCAACACTGGTACAACTCTGCTTGATCTAGAAATTTAAGTTTAAGGATAACGGAATACTCTTTTTTTGTTGTTGTTTGTTTTTATAATTATTATTTTATTGTAACTGTTTATTTGAAATTGAAGACTGCTATTATGAACTTCTTGAGAGAATTTATCGCGTCAAGAGTTAGCAAGCAAGAAGCCAGTCAATCTGTAATTATACAGTTTATTAAAACTGTATAGTGTATTAAACTTTGCTTAGTTACATGTTGTAGGATCAGTGGATATGTTCCTGAATGATTAAATTGCAGATTTTGATTGGTAGATGATGTCATTTACCTTGTTGATGTCTATGGGCTCTGATTACCGCTTAACACCAGGTGGGCCATGAGCTCGTTCATCTATCTATTTAAAAAAACGAATTATTTTTTATTTTTCTAGCCCTTTTTTTATATCGACCACCTGACTATAAATTCACGGATAAACTGGCTTAATAAAATCATAACTTGAAAGTGGTCACTCAGATATCTAAAAAGAAAAATAACATTGAATTACAATTTCAAGTGTTCGGTTCGTAAAGTTTATAACCCTGAGATGTTTTTTTTTTATTGCCCTTTTAGGCAGACGATCATACGGCCCATCTGATGGTGAGTGGTTACCGTCGCCCATGGACTTCAGCAATGCCAGGGGCAGAGCCAAGCCGCTGCCTAAAAAGATGTCGAAAAAAAGAATTTAATACGTAATTAAGTTAATGGTTTCTCGATTCAAATATGTGTATTTAAAACTGAAGAATCATTTTTCATTAAAATCCAAGGAAAAATTCATAAGACGTACACAATTTCATGAGTTTTATTTGGTATATCGCTTAAGTTGTCATTAAAAATACATCACTCATCACGGAATGTACTTATTTTTATAGACTTATAATATAAAATACATTGAGCTTAAAATACACTATGCTAACTTAAACATTCAGAAGATTAAACATTAAGACATTTAAGACGACACAACACGACACGACACGACGACACGACGACACGACACAATTAATATTATTAATTTGTCGTGTAATTTTTTTTATCGATTAATTGGTTTTTCGTGTCACGAAAACCTTATCTTAAATATTATAGCAAAATTGAACAATTCTTTTTCAGTAAATATAGATACGACGGTGGAATAAAAAATAAAAAATAAACGCTTTACGGCGACATCGCCATGCATTTTTTTATCATAAAATTTATTGTTTAATTTTGCATTTATTAAAAATTTCTAATGCTTCGTTGTCTTTGTGGAAGAACTGAGTGTACGTGATTATTAACCAGTGAAAGAATTATGTAGTGTTATCTACATATTGTTTTTTGATCTATCTTTTAATTTTAAGGTAAACTTGTCTGGCCTCTAACCTTTAGGAATATGGTCAAGGATTCAGGATGGGAATCGGTGGAGAGACTAAGCTCAGGGTACCATTATGGTAGGAAGCTGGTGAAATAGTATTTTGTAACTTCTAACATAGCCGCAGAGTTACACTAAGATTACAATTTTCAATTATATTTCATAAAGTTATTATATGTATCTCTAAACTTTATTTTACCGTCATCTTGTCTAGCCTCTAACCTTTAGGAATATGGTCAAGGATTCAGGACGGGAATCGGTGGAGAGACTAAGCTCAGGGTACCATTATGGTTGGAAGGTAGTAAAACAGTATTTTGTAACTTCTAACATAGCCGCAAAGAGAATCATTACACTAAGGGTACAATTTTCAATTATATTTCTAAAGGGTATAAATATGTATTTCTAAACTTTATTTTACCGTCATCTTGTCTAGCCTCTAACCTTTAGGAATATGGTCAAGGGTTCAGGATGGGAATCGGTGGAGAGACTAAGCTCAGGGTACCATTATGGATGGAAGGTGGTGTAATAGTAGTTTGTAACTTTTAACATAGCCGCAGAGAGTATCATTACACTAAGGTTACAATTATCAATTATATTTCAAAACTTTAATTCTTAATTAATTACTTAATTCTCTAAACCTTATTTTACCTTTCGTAAAAACTTTTACAAAACTAACAATTTTAGTACATAGAGTTCGGTAAAAAAATAATTTGTTGGTTCAAGATAAATATATATTAAGGCACCATTAATTAGTTCAGGAATCGACGAGAGCTTAAGGATAAATATTGGCCGTGAAGGCGAAGAACTGGTGGTATCGCAGTCGAAGTCCTGGTCGTTATCAGGACCGAGGACAATGACAGTGACAAGACGTGTCAAGGTTCATGTATAATTCAACGTCTCACCTCTATACCTTGCCAGCTTTACTACATACATCTACGCTATAATTTCCTCACACGCTTAGCCCACTGAGTTTCTCACCGGATCTTCTCAGTGGGTCGCGTTTCCGATCCGGTGGTAGATTCTGCGAAGCTCTGCTCTTGCTAAGGCCAGTGCTAGCAACACTCCCGGTTTGAGCCCCGTGAGCTCACCTACACGTCAAGGAGGAGCTGAAATAGCCTCTCAAGGCTATCAGCATAGGTAGGAAAAAAAACCCCACACGCTATTTGATTTTTAAAGTTAGATAAGTTCTTCCATCTATATATAGTTTATTCATACAAAATTATAATTTACGTTTTGGCGATCTACTTCTTTGAAAAGTTTTAGAAACACGTGTTTTAATGGAATTATTTTTGAGAATATATCACAAATGTATCGCCAAAATTTCCTATTGAAAATATATATAATACCTAACAAATAAGTCAGGGAATTTGAGATCTATACCTCGTGTTTTTTTTTTTAATTAAATTAAAATAGACCCATTAGCCTTATACTGAAAAAAATAATAATCTTAAAATGAATAAAAGAATAAAATGTCTATCCAAGTCATCATGCTGTGCCGCTTTCTCTTGTATATTTCACCGAACCGTCTCTTTCCATCTTCACTATTGAGCTCCATATCAATATGACCAGGTAGATTTGCAGTGCTAAAATAAAATAAAAAATCAACACGTATATACGCAAGTAGATCTCTAACGAATAAATAATTAAAGAATATAGGAGGACCTTTCAGTCCAGTTTTCGCGGGGTAGTAAATAGTTTACGTAATGTCAATTTACTTAATGTACGTAACGTAAAATTGCATGGTCAATACTCTACGCAATATTGTCAATGTTAGTATATATGGCATGTGTGATAAAACGCATATTTCTTCGTCGAATTTACTGGTGGTAGGACCTCTTGTGAGTCCACACGGGTAGGTACCACCACCCCGCCTATTTCTGCCGAGAAGCAGTAACGCGTTTCGGTTTGAAGGGTGGGACAACCGTTGTAACTATACTGAGACCTTAGAACATATATCTCAAGGTGGGTGGCGCATTTACGTTGCAGATGTCTATGGGCTTCAGTAATCACTTAACAGCAGGTGGGCTGTGAGCTCGTCAACTCATCTAAGCAATAAATAAAATGAGGTTATTTATTTTTATATTATGTCCGCCTCTTCTATGTCAAAAGGGACATAATGTTTCAATATAACTACAATACTTACTCAGTTGGAATAAAATTAAGAATAATTCGCTTGCTGTCTCCTTGTTGATGAAAGCGAGGCTGTACGCTAACCCGATTGTGGAGTAAATGATTTCGAAGTATAGGTAGAGTTTCATAAGGAGAACATGTTTCTGGAATATGCAAAAAAATATATTATATAATAATATAAATAAATAATATGTATGTATTTGTGTATATATGTATATGTGATGTATATAAGGTCTTTAGTGACCGAGGGTTCGAGGTCTGATCGCAATCAGAGCTTTCCTCCGGTATGTTTATTCTTTTATCATATTTATTCCCAAAACCCGTAACACAGATGAAAATCTTAGCTAGAGCTCTGAAAGCGAAGAAAGCGGAATTGTCGTAACTTGAAAAACCCAAATTTACACTACAGCCATAAAACTATTTAAAAAATTATATTCGTAGGAAAACGAGACCATTCGAAGCAGATTTTTTTTTATATGTACAAGAATTTGGTACTAAGTGATTTAGTCCATAACGTAAGCTACGACATTTCCACTTTCTCCCGTCGAACTGTATTTAATATATCTTAATATTTTCACGCGAGATATTCCAATAATTTAAGTATACAAAAGAAGAAGTCGTCGTGGCCTAAATGATACGACGATCGGTGCATTCGTGTTGAGCCATGCACCGGTGTTCGAATCCTGAAGGCGGGTACCAATTTTTCTAATGAAATACGTACTTGATTGACTTCCACGGTGAAGGAATAACATCGTGTAATAAAAATCAAACCCGCAAAAATTATAATTTGCGTAATTACTGGTGGTAGGATCTCTTGTGAGTCCCACGGGTAGGTACCACCACCTTGCCTATTTCTGCCATGAAGCAGTAATTCGTTTCGGTTTGAAGGGCGGGTCAGCCGTTGTAATTATACTGAGACCTTAGAACTCACGGGTCTATGGGCTTTAGTAACCACTTAACACCTTCTGTGAGCTCGTCCACCCATATAAGTAAAAAGAAAAAAAATTGGAAATATTAACGATTAAAACGTGAAAAATAAAAAAAGGAAATATTATAACATCAAAACAGACCTTATGCAGTGCGACAACGAAGACCGTGGTCATGGTGACCTCGATTAACAAAGCCACGGTGTCCACTATCAACCGTATCAATTCCGATGCCATTTCCTGTTGCTGTTGCTGCGAGGAGTTTCTTATTACGGAGATGTACAGTGACAAGAACGACGTCACTACTAAAGTCAGGATCTGGAAAACAAATAGCTCACCTTAAACTGGACCGTGAGCTGATAAAGTTAAGCCGGCTAGGTAACTTGGGTCTCTCTAAGCAAAGGTGATTAGTTCTGATATTGAGGACTTCGTAAAATTGACATCATAAAATATGGCATCAAGAAATCTAGGCAATAAGATACAGTTAATCATTCTAATAACAAAAACTAAAATTAGTAATATAAAAAATAAAAAAACTCGATTCAGATTTGAAAGAGACATTGGAATGATTACGAATGCATTATTATCGGATTCTCGTAAACGATATCGCCGATACAGAGAAACGACCGGCGACGGTGTCGCAAGTTTGCTGCCTCGACGAATATTTTGTAACGTTAGCATCTGTAATGGTGGACTACTATTGCAACATGTAATTGAAGAATAAAAAGAAACTTTAATCAAAACTGCGATAGTTTTAGCAGTAACGTAACGCTCCTAGAAGGCTTACAGTGTTTTTCTTTGGTTTAAGCCAGTCGAAGAAATAATTAAACATTTCACAGTACGACATAGGACAACTGATAGATACGTTTAACCAAGAAAACCGTAAAATATTCGAAAAGGTCCAAATAATCAAATCAAATCAAATCAAATCAAATAAAAAAAAATTTATTCAACTAAAATGAAAGTACATACTTGTTGAACGTCAAAAGAACTACCGCCAATTCACAAGAACTAGCCTAATATAATGACAATGAATAGAGATTATGCTGTAAATTTAATATTAATTAAGCACTTTTGTTGTAAATAGTCTATACTTCAAAGCTAACTAAGCTAATTAAAGGCCTAAAGGGTAAGACGCGTAAGACGCATTCGTGTTGAGCGATGCACCGGTGTTCGAACCCCAGGCTGGTACCAATTTTCTTATGAAATACGTACTCAACAAATGTTCACGATCGGCTTCCACGGTGAAGGAATAACATCGTGTAATAAAAATCAAACCCGCAAAATTATATATGCGTAATTACTGGTGGTAAGACCTCTTGTGAGTCTGCGCGGGTAGGTGCCACCACCGTTCCTATTTCTGCCGTGAAGCAGTAATGCGTTTCGGTTTGAAGGGCCGCGCAGCCGTTGTAACTATACATGAGACCTTATAACTTATATCTCAAGGTGGGTGGCGCATTTACGTTGTAGATGTGTATGGCCTCCAGTAACCACTTAACACCAGGTGGGCTGTGAGCTCGTTCGACCAACTAAGAAAAAAAAAACATACAATTACATACCAAATTCGTATATGCAAAAGTGATGAGACCTCTCCGTAGCGGGAAACAAAAACAACATCTTGTTAGAATTGGTATCTCCACTGATTCCTTGATTTTCTCTCTGAAACGAATTAAAGACTCATTTAGGTTTCAAGAAGTCTCTTTTTTGTGAATCAGGCGGTCGCAGTCGAAGCGAGGAAGGCGTATATATGATCTGTGTGCTAAGTGCGAGTTTTATAACGTTCTCGATAGCGTAAAAGTTAAATCAATCAATTTGTATGGAGTTGGAACAGCGTCTCTAGCAGAAAACGTAGGCAAACCTTCAAACTCCATACAGATTTGAGTTAAATTTTACGTTAAAAAATACGCACTATGCACACTGAGGTCGCACATACTCTGTACAAGCCACTGCAATCTAGATCACTTTAAGAAACCGGGGAAAGGCTGTCTCTCGGCGCGAACGTCTATCCGCTAATGTATTTATGATTTCTAATAGGAATTAAACCGATAACTTATATCTCTTAATGATAATACCAATAAAAATAAATAATAAGAATACAAAAAATAAGAAAAAAGAAAACCATTTTTTTTTATTGCCCGTGCATACGTCCCACCCGATGGTGAGTGGTTACCGTCGCCCATGGACTTCAACAATGCCAGGGGCAGAGCCAAGCCGCTGGCTACCAAACATTTTAAATCAGTTGCAACACATTAAATCAGAATATCATCAATGTAGTCTTAGTCAATCAAGTATGCATTATTAAGGATAATTCAAAAACGACTTGATAAAATAGGAGGACATGAGAGGCACCACCTTTCAATTAACAAAAGAATCACTAAAATCGATCTTTCTAGAAAAACGTTCACAAGTAATAAATAACACACATAAAATAAATACGGACGAATTACGAATTTTCTCCTTGTTTTGAAATCGCCTAAAAAGATTCAATGCATATAGTGAAAGCAGAAAAAACAAATAATTATTTCTTTTCAAAGTCAAATTTTTATAGGACCTCACCATTTATCCTCAACTTTCGTATACACATTTCTCACTATCGTACACCTTATCTGTTGGGTCAATAATGTTTCCTTCTATTATAATAATTTTTGAATAGTTCTACTCTATGTATAAATATAATAATATCCTAATGTACCCACATACACAAAAACTAATCGTTCATTACAAAGTTCATCAAGTTATCGGAGCATCCGCTAAACCATTTCGTACGAAACAATAAATTTCTTAATAATTAAAAACGATATTTACATCACTTTATTTAGCACATAATTATTATTTGTTGATTATTTAGATGAGTAACACTTTAATTGTTGGTGACTACGAAAACTAGAGTATTCGAAATACCGGTAATAATGAAATTACAATAAAAACGGCGCGATTAAACCGTAAAAATAGTTTTAATTATATCTGCGAATCGAAAAAAAACCTAATTTTTTCTAAGGTCCATTTAGATTATTTTTCTAATGTGGCTCTTTCAAGGAGCTCTGAAGCACTCGACCTAAATTTTCAACTCATTTTAATGGTATGGTGATATAATATCGTTTTCGGAGACCATATACATTATTAGGATATCGGCAGGAAACTGAACAGTTATGCATCGTATCCTCTTCTCGTCCGCGAAGAAACAGACGGGGCTGGCCGATTGGTGAGCTGGCGAGAAAACCGGTGGAGTGAAACGATAGAGGGATCCTCACAGGCCTCCTCTATTCCCTCCTTCCAGGTATAGCCCCTGAAGGAGCTAATTTTCGTCACCAGGTCTGTTTCTAGCTCATTGAACTCATATTTAATTCTGGGACAACTAGTTGTCACCCAGAGCCTCCGCAATCACCTCTTCCGGCGAATCATCGCCTTCAGATGGGAAGGGAGTCGACCTTTGGTCCCGCCGCTGTATACAAGAGCCGTCTTTTATTTTGATCTACAAGTCATTTCCGATCCTCCCGATCCACTAACGGTGCTTTTAAGTACCTCAAGCACCGGTCATCGTTCTCGTAGAGCCCGTCGTTTGCGACAAAGGGCTCGGCGAGTAAATTAACTCACAGACACAGCCCACTGAGTTTCTCGCAGGATCTTCTCAGTGGGTCGCGGCTCCGATCCGGTGATAGATTCTGCGAAGCACTGCTCTTACTAGGGTTAGCATTAGCAACGTCGTCAGGCTTGAGCCCCGTGAGCTCACGTACTTACTAAGGTTACGCCGAAATAGTCTCTCAAGACCATCAACTTAGGCAGGAAAAAATAAAATGGTCTATGGAAATTTAATGCGTGCAGTGGTTCTGTCTCGCTCTAAAACCCGTAAGAAGTGCACGAGCATTACATTAAGGTGTATATTTTAGATTAGCAGGATTTCTACTCATGCATACAGAGTGTATGTCTTCGGACAAGAACGTCTGATTTACGCCCAAGATTATGTAAATACTAGAGGTCCCGCAGTAGTCGAAATTCGAATATCATTAATTGGAATTGTAAGTTTGTACACTATTATGATTGTATTTTATACTTCTATAATCACAAATTCCGCCAAGACTACACTATAAAAAATATTAACAAAGACAATTTATATTCTATTCTCAATTTGACAACAGACGTCAAGAATAAAAGTTTGACAGTAAATAGTATGCATGCGTGTGTGCGTCAAATACATGGTATGTAGGTGTGTAATGTTTTCTTTATTGATCTTTTATGCATTATTTAAAAAAAATATTAGCATTGTGCACTTCTTCTCTATAAGTGTGGAAAATTTCATACTCCTCCGTCCGCGCAATTTTCGTAAAAAGGAATACAAAGTTTTTGCTTCACGCATTAATATATAGATAGCTTGTACTTAATTGAGCACACGATCAGCTTGCAAGCGTTGCGGTTGAAACGCTATTACGTAATAAGCCCACAAACCGTGACGTAACACGTTGGATATTATGACATTTGTCATAATTGTCAAATAGCGGCGCGTTTGGTCATTTTTAACTACTGTTTGTATCATAAAGTTTTCTTGTATTTTCTATGATATTATCGTTTTATTATTATAGCTCAAACTCACAATTATTCGAAGATATCAACAATATAATAATTAAAACTTAATTATTTAATGAATATTTTATAGGCCCGATGGTATATTCACGATCCTCAGCAGTGAGGAACCGATCGAAGAGAGAGAGAGAGGTATATTCTCGTATATTAGGTAGTACTGTTGGTAGGGTGTGTCATGAGTCCGTTCAAAGTTGTAATATTTTTCGGTTTGAAAGATGGAGCTGGAATCTAGTATAAAAATGGGACTTAGAATCCCTGTGAAAAAAAATGATGATAGAAAAAGAGAGAAAAAAAAAGATGTGTGGCACTCGGAGACTGTCGCGGTAAAGCTATTGCATAACATTTTTTATCAACTTATGCAATTATAAATCGACAATAATAATTTAATATTAAAACAACAATAAAATAAGATCCGGCGAGAAACTCGTGGGCTAACTTTCAATGAATCTGCTACATTGTGAGTATTCCATTTTGACCGCGCACTCACTAGAGGGCGCTACATGGGATAGAGACACGCCTTTGGATGCTAGTTCTAACTCTCATTCGCTCAGAATCAACGGTTTAGCTAGTTTATTTTTAATGTCACTCCAATCACTGAATGAGCAGTAGGAGTAGTAATAAAATTCTTCGACTAAGCGATAGAAAATGGCACGCCCAACGCATTGTAATGTGATATAATTTTCTATTTTACAATTCCGTTTGTCGCCGATAGATGGCACTTGACGCAAAAGCTGAATCGCGCTATCGTTGTGTTACCCACGAAATTATATCACATATTTTGATAGTACATAAATCGGTGTTTAGACTTCTTACTTTAAACACTACACAAGCGCAACGTGTGAATGTGTTAAACGCGAGCTACATAGTAGGCGTAGTGAGGGGTGGAAGGTTTTTTTCGTTACGGAATTTCATGATTCCGCTCTCAAGCCGCACCCAAGGCCCGCGATAAAATCTATGCAATAGCTTAAAAAATGGAGGAGAGTAGCAGCCGCCCCTGACGAAGAACCAAGACTGAAGAAAGAAGAGAAGAGAAGAAAAAGAAGAAGGAGAGAGAGTCCCACGCATCACCACCTCAAGCCTACCTTACAACATCCTGCAGCGCATCACCCCTGCCTCATTAGGCAGGGAGATTCAGCCCGGGCAGAGGGATTTTCCCGAGGCCCGCTCCGTGCCCCCGCAAGGGGGTACAAGGCCCCTTCTCTCATGTCACAGGGCGGGTGTTAGCAGTTACGTTATTGATGTCTATGAGTTTAAATATTAAAATTATAGGTAGGTATTCAAAGCAATAGTAAACTCGCTTGTAATGCTAAGCACTGAAAGCATAAGTATAGGTTGTTACTGAAACTGCAAACGCGCTCTGGTCAACCTTGAAATGCAACCATCAATCTTGTAATTGCAGCCCGGCAAATCCGAAGGCCGCGCTTCGAATGATAGTACAATAAACGTGAATTGTATTTATCAGTACAATACTAAATCCACCCATCTAAGCAATAAAAAAAAAAAACTCCATACTAGTTATTGTGAACTCATTATTAATGAATAGGCTTTTTCTGTTTTTTTAGTAGGAGCTAGTAATTTAAATCGTTATTGTGGCGGGTTGTAGAAGAAAGCATTGGTCGAAGCATTGGTCAAATTTGGGCTAGGGTATCCAGTGGTTTGACCAGCCCCAGACAGGCGATAGCATGTGCATTAGGCCCGGATCTTTTGATAATACGTTAATCCGAGATTTCGTTCTATACACGATAGGGGCTGTACAAAAAATAGGTATAGAATAACGGACTTATTAAAATTTTTTTTACGAAAAAAAAAAATTTTTTTGACTTTATTCCGACCGTGACCACGAAATTTGTGAAGTATCCTAAACGTCGGGATCAATTTAATATAATGTCGATTAAAAAACAAAAAACACGTGAATCAAATCGTAAAAGTAGTTTTAATATTGCCTAGAATTCGAGAAAATCGAGAAAAAAACTAATATATTATTTTAAAACTATATTTTCCAGAAAACATTTACCACCTTAATTAGGGTAAACTAATATGTGATAGGTGGTAGCACGTCCTGTGAGTCCGCACGGGTAGGTACCACCGCCGTGCCTATTTCTGTCGTGAAGCAGTAATGCGTTTCGGTTTGAAGGGTGGGGCAGCCATCTTACTAGACCATGGAACTTATATCTCAAGGTGGGTGGCGGAATTTATGTTGTAGATGTCTATGGGCTCCGGTAACCACTTAGCATTAACCGTGAGCTCGCCCACCGACGTAAGCAATAAAAAAAAAGATAAACAAACTACACAGGCCCTAATGTATAGATATGCTCGTGTGTGTTAGTAGAAATAGTAAGTTACTTAAATATGGATATTGCGTGCTGTACAATAACGAACGATTTGAAGAAACTGGATGTTGAAATACACGTATTCATAATGCAACAATTATAAATTGTTTCTTCAAAAGACCGTTCTCCTTTGTTTTAGCTGCGATAATTTCTACGTTTTCAACACTAAAGTACAAGAGTGTTGTTGTACAGTGTCAATTTTACAGTACAATCAGGGACGTTTTAAACTAGGATGGGGCCCTTGGGCACACAAGAATTTGAGGCCCTTTTGGAAAGTAAAAAAAGCGAATTATAATAACATTTTTTTACTGAGTATGACCATTTATTATAGGTAATCAAATAGAATATAATATGTCATTAATGATATTAGAATGCTGCTGGTTTTTTGGTTACGATTTCGATAACGGTTTCTTTCGGGATTTCTGTTGATATACCGTCTGATTACTGATTTGTGAAAAAAGTGTAATGTGCCCGACAAAAATGTTTTGAGAATAAACGTGTGAGAGAAATTGTCGGTCTTTCGGGGCCCCCTGAGAATGGGGGCCCTGGGCACGGGCCCCGTGTGCCCTTATGGTAAAGACGGTATTGAGTACAATATAAAACTTTTAAGTACAAATTTTACTATAAAATCAAAGGAAAAATTTAATACCTCACAAAAGTAATACACTTATGTTAGGTGTTAAATTATAATATGGTTTAATACGCGGCACAGTTTGTGGATTGAAGCTGGTCGGGTCAAATAATATATATAAGGACATTAAAATAAAATAAAAAAGTAAATCTAGATTCGTCATTTTGCCATAAACTCTTTCAATATACAAAAATAAAGAGGTTTTTTATTTTTTTATTGCTTAGATGGGTGGACGAGCTCACAGCCCACTTGGTGTTAAGTGGTTATTGGAGCCCATAGACATCCACATGCGCCACCTACCTTGAAATAAAAGCTCTAAGGTCTCAAGTATAGTTACAACGGCTGCCCCACCCTTCAAACCGAAACGCATTACTGCTTCACGGCAGAAATAGGCAGGGCGGTGGCACCTACCCGCACGGACTCACAAGAGGTCCTACCACCAGTAATTACGCAAATTATAATTTTGCGGGTTTGATTTTTATTTCACGATGTCATTCCTTCACCGTGGAAGTCAATCGTGAACATTTGTTGAGTACGTATTTCATTAGAAAAATTGGTACCAGCCTGGGATTCGAACAACGGTGCAATGTTCGATACGAATGCGGTAGGCAGCGGCTTGGCTCTGCCCTCGGCATTGCTGAAGTCCATGGGCGACGGTAACCACTCACCATCAGGTGGGCCGTGTGCTCGTCTGCCTACAAAGGCAATAAAAAAATAATAAAAAAATGCACCGGACGTCTTATCCTTTAGGCCACGACGACTTCTGGTGTTGAGTTCTGTTGTTGTCGGGTTTTATCGACAGGCATAATGTGAATACAATTTGATTAGGAACAAAATTTTCTTAAAAATCTAAGATATAATAAGCTTTTATAACCTACACACCTTCATTTTGAAAGAGCCGACGTAATAAAGAATCGTGTAGGGTTACGGAATCTGAGCGGGTTTATAATATAATAACATTTTTGTAATAAGAGTATATTGACAGATACAGACAAGTCTGCTGTTTTTATTACAGTGGAGAATTGTTGTCATCTGACTACAGTATTATAATCTATTCTTGTATATTTACAGACAAACACAAGTGTAGATAGAGTATATGTGGTATTTAAATTATAAAAATAAGTCCGAAGATTTCCAGAACGTACCACCAGATTTTTTATTTCAAATGTTTCCTTCTTCATCGTAAATTTGTGTTATTAATAATATCACAATATTGTTAAAAAAGGAAGGCCTAAAAAAATGTAATCCTATGTTTACTGGTGGCAGGACCTCTTGTGAGTCCGCGCGGGTAGGTACCACCGCCCTGCCTATTTCTGCCGTGAAGCAGTAATGCGTTTCGGTTTGAAGGGTGGGGCAGCCGTTGTAACTATACTTGAGAGACCTTAGAACTTATATCTCAAGGTGGGTGGCGCATTTACGTTGTGGATGCCTATGGGCTCCAGTAACTACTTAACATCAAGTGGGCTTAACTGTTTTTTTTATATACACCTGTATATAATCAAAGCTTAACTGTTTGATATTTACGACAGTCGTCACAGAATATAACATTTGCAACGGTGCTACATTCATATAACTGGATGGACACGACTGCACCAGGCTTATCAACCATTAAATAGACTCTAGAAAGCAAATTGTGGCTATTTATTACGCTCCTCCAAAATTACGTCCACGATTTAACAGATTTATTCCTATTTCATTATCAGATAACACAAAGGAGGCTGCAAAAAGATAAGTCGATTAAACAATCAGACGACATTGAAAAATGTTATAAAATTACAATTACTCCGAAGCCGACATAAGTCTTGTGTGTACATTACGAAATAAACACAACGCTGACCTGAAATGGTGTCGTATGAAGATACACATTATAAAACTAACATTATTGTGAAATAAAATATGAATACAATAGCCGGCCATGCACGCGCTAGCCGACCGTCCAAGTCATTATATTCTTGATAATTTTTGTTAAATTATAACTTAAGAACTTTTTTTTTTATTGCTTAAATGGGTGGACAAGCTCACACCTGTTGTTAAGTGGTTACTGGAGCCCATGGACATTTATAACGTAAATGCGCCACCCACCTTGAGATATAAGTTCTAAGGTCTCAGTAAAGTTACTACGCTGCCCCAGCCTTCAAACCGAAACGCATTACTACTTCACGGGTGTGCGGACTCACAAGAGGTCCTACCACCAGTAAATAGTGTTACTTGAGTGGCTCCGATGTTTTAATTGTTGTTTACGCCCGTAAATGCATGAGTTACACAAGCAAATTATTTTAAAGTTATCGTTTTTAAGGACACATAAAACGTCTGTCATTTAATTGCTGATATGGGTGGACGAGCTCACAGCGGACCTCGTGCTAAGTAGTCATCCAATCCTATAGACATCAACCACGTCAAAGCTACCGCTCGTCCTGAGATATGAGTTTTAAGTCTCAGTTTTTACAGAACAACGACTGCCCCACCCTTCAAACTGAAACGCATTACTACTTCACGCTAGAAATAGGCAGGGTGGTGGTACCCACCCGTGGGGCTCACAAGATATCCTACCACCAGAAATTGTTATATAGATTATGATCGATAGATTAGATCGATAGATTAGATCGTTATGTAGATTTGTTCGATTAGAAACGATTCGTATGAAGGTGTTGATCTGAGAATAAACGACGCCGGAAAAACCACTTTCCTAATTAATATACGAATGAAATAATACAATCCACCTAGAAGTGACTTTTTAAATTAACGTTACTTCTCAATGTTTTCCAAATAAAAAATATATTAATATCATTATGAAACTAGGTGATCAATGTAAGAACGTCAGTCTGAGCTATAAACGTCAGGTTGTGTATACTCTGAAAATCGCTTAAGACCAGTAAAGGCTCCAGATTTGTACGTCAATTTTTTTTCCTAGCTAAGCTGACGGTCTTGAGAGACTATATCAGGTGAGTAGGTGAGCTCGCGGGGCTCAATCCTGACGTTGTTGCTAACACGAACCCTAGCAAGAGCCGTGCTTCGCAGAATCTACCATCGGATCGGAAACGCTCTCACTGAGAAGATGCGACGAGAAACTAAGTGGGCTGTGTCTGTGGGTTAATTTACTCGCCGAGCCCTTCGTCGTAAGCGACAGGTTCGACGAGAACGATGACCGGTGCTTGGGGCACCTAAAAGCACCGTTAGTGGATCGGGAGGATCCGAGATGACGTGACTCAACTAACTAGAACCATTCACAAAGCGAACAGCGAAAGTGGCTTTACAAATGTGATTTCCCTCTCGTATCTATGTCTCGCGTCGTAGACTTATGTGACTTTTTTTTCCTACATAACGACGAGTAGTTTTAAAGAGGTGGTCTGTAATGAAATACACGGTTGATTAAAACCTATCTGAACTGCCTATCTATTCCAATAAAATCTACGTCTACTCAGCCAAACCAACACTGCCTACGACATTGGTAACAAGAAATATCATCTTATTTGTTTTTTATTTAGTCGTTCTTGTTAAAAGTTTACTGGTAACGGTGTCTTTAACGCTCTGTTTACTACGAGAACAGCTGTTGAGGTCGTGACACGTGAACAAACACGAACTCTTTCGTTCCTTTTAGATTATGAAATAAATTAGATATTTCGTGAATTTACAAGAAGTATTATGAGATTTGGCAATACTATTAAAATTAATGTTGTATCTATACTAGTCGAATCTAGTACATTCTTCTTCACGAAGCACTCCCGGATTATGTGTTCACGATGAAATGAGAATATTTAAGAAATACTTTAATCAAATTTTAAATTTAATTTAGATATTTAATAAATAAATATATTAGATAATAAATAATAAATTACTTAATTAAGTACTTTGATATATGAAAAAAAAAAACCGAAGGAACATGCTTAAAATCTGCATACATCATAGGTATATAGTAAAGTTGTTTTTTGTTATGTTATTTTTCACGCAAGAAACCAGCAAACACATGTATACGGATTAGACATATCACGCGTTATTCTTTCGTTAATGGCATAGTTAAACAAGCGGGCCAACAACGATTTGAAGTCGTCGTGGTCTAAAGGATAAGACGTCCGGTGCATTTGTATCAAGCGATGCACCGGTGTTCGAATCCCGCAGGCGGGTACCAATTTTTCTAATGAAATACGTACTTAAGAAATGTTCACGATTTACTTCCACGGTGAAGGAATAACATAGTGTAATAAAAATCAAACCCACAAAATTATAATTTGCGTAATTACTGGTGGTAGGACCTCTTGTGAGTCCGCAGGGGTAGGTACCACCACCCTGCCTAATTCTGCAGTGATGCGATTCGCTTTGAAGGGTGGGGCAGCCGTAGTAACTATACTGAGACCTTAGACATTAGAATGTCGCTTAATACTCCCAAGTCTTTGACGCGACGCGACGACGTAGCGGGTCATATTTACCTCGTAAATGTACATGCTATACTCGTAAGGGCATAAAACAACTATTTTGATGCCCGAGCGAATATAACACGCGTTCTGATGAAAGGAAAACGTAAACGTGATTAAATGAGCGCCCAATGAAGATATTAATTTTGGTAGTGACAGTGCGTCTTCACGTGCGGTGTAGACCACTGGCTCCACGTTCTATTCCACCTTAGTCAGTAGCATTTCTTAGAATGTATCGTATTCGTACTGCTGGTAGGACCTCTTGTGAGTCCGCACGGGTAGGTACCAACGCCCTGCCTAATTCTGCAGTGATGCGATTCGGTTTGAAGGGTGGGGCAGCCGTTGAAACTATACTGAGACCTTAGAACTTATATTTCAAGGTGGGTGGCGCATTTACGTTATAAATGTCTATGGGCTCCAGTAACCACTTAACACCAGGTGTGAGCTTGTCCAACCATCTAAGCAATAAAAAATAAATCGTGTGCCTCAATAAAATACACCAGACATCTTTTACCACTGCGTCAAAGACCAGAGAGGAAGCTCATAGCCATTGCACGTAACAGCTGCTCCTAGTCTACTGTACGTCAGTGATATTATTTGCCACGTAACATCGGTCTGTACAATTAGTTTCTCTGCATCACTGTTTAAAAATCTCTCTTGATATGTTTCAAAAGTTCTTAGGTCTTGGCACTGGCTTGGCTTAGCCTCTGTCGTAACCGGTGGGCACGTACCATAAGACATGCTCTTGGTGGCAATAAAGATACAAATTTACGACGAAGAGTTCGACGCGCGAACTAACCCATAGACGCAGCCTACTGAGTTTCTCGCCGGATTTTCTCAGTGGGTCGCGATTCCGACCGGTGGTAGATTCTGCGGTTAATTAGCCGGACCCAAATAAGGCTTCAGCGACCTTGAAGAGCTAAATCTCTTCCAAAAGCACTGCCATGGAAGGACGCGGGAACCCAGCATGTGTATTTTCCCAAGAAAGCCTCATGAGGCCACGACCCTCAGGATTGAGGACTGTAGAGGCAAGGTAGATTCTGCGAAGCACTACTCTTGCTAGGGCTAGTGTTAGTAAATTCTCTCAGGTTGAGCCCCGTGAGCTCATCTACCCGTCGGGACGTAACTGGAATAGCCTCATAAGCTACCAGCGAATAGGTAGGAAAAATTCTAATTTGAGTAGTGAAATATCTGTGCTCTGACCACAGACTACCTATCCAGCATTTTTCGGGCTAATTTGAAGATTAGGTCAGTCATTATAGCAGCAAAATAAAGATTCTAATCTAATTAATAATGATACTTAATTTATCGCTGAGGAAATATCGCTGTGAGAATTACACTAACGAATCCATAATGTAATTTGAACAATTTGTTATTTTAAAGGTATTTTAACATTTATATCTATCTATATATATATAAAAACGAATTGCTCTTCGTTAGTCTCGCTAAAACTCGAGAACGGCTGGACCGACTTGGCTAATTTTGGTCTTAAATTATTTGTGGAAGTCCAGAGAAGGTTTAAAAGGTAGATAAATATTCGACCGATTTCGATTCGATGCAGGTGCTTATCTAGTCAAAAATATTTTTAAATCTTGGGAGGAATCGCATGATTGTCTTGGAATTTTCTGTGACTTGTCCAAAGCATTTGACTGTGTTGAACATGAAAC
This sequence comes from Bombyx mandarina, assembly GCF_030267445.1. NCBI lineage: Eukaryota > Metazoa > Arthropoda > Insecta > Lepidoptera > Bombycidae > Bombyx > Bombyx mandarina. Next base: position 2,689,755 of record NC_143224.1, on the reverse strand, counting down.
ATTGGTGAGGAAACTACATCACTATGGTATTAGGGATGGTGCATTGGAACTTATTACTTCCTATTTATCAGGAAGGATACAAACAGTAGATGTGAAAGGTAATAGATCTTCAGGCACCTTGTTGAAAATCAAAAAATTTTTATTCAACATAAATGAAAGTACATACTTGTTGAACGTCAAAAGAACTACCGCCAATTCACAAGAACTAGCCTCCGTCCTGAGAAGAATTGGCAAGAAATTCAGCGGGCATGTCTTTTTTTTTTTTTTTTCAAATATGAAATTATTATTTATTTATTTTTTAATATTAGATTTTTTTTTTAAATATGAATTTTTTACAATGAGTATTATAACGTAACAATTACTACGATATTGAAATGCCCGGAGCGAGCAACTCATTCCCACTTTGTGCAATCTTCTAGATAATCATTGACTTTATAGTAAGCTTTATTGCACAGATGTTCTTTAATAGTTTTCTTAAACCTATGTATATGTAGGTTCTGAACATTTTGTGGGATTTTGTTGTACAGGCGCACAGACAAACGCCCGAATGAGTTTCGTATCTTATGTTACCTACTCATCGGCACAACAAGCTTGTGTTTGTTCCTAGTATTTCTATTATGTATGTCCGACTTTTTAGGAAACTCCTCAATATGTTTACGAACATACATCAAATTTTCAAAAATGTACTGGGATGGCATAGTGAGAATTTAATTTCTTTAAATTTCTCCCTCAGGGATTCCCTTGAGTGCATGTTATAAATAGCACGTATAGCTCTTTTCTGCAGAATAAATATCATTTCTACATCGGCCGCATTGCCCCATAGCAAAATGCCATAGGACATGACACTGTGGAAGTAACTAAAGTAAACTAAACGAGCCGTGTCCGCGTTTGTTAACATTCTAATTTTTTTTACTGCGTATGCTGCAGAGCTGAGCTTACTCGCCAATTTATGAATATGAGGTCCCCATTGCAGTTTGGAGTCCACTGTTATACCAAGAAATACGATTGACTCAACAAGCTCCAATGATTCCTCAGAAACAATTACATCACTATCCACTTGTCTCCCATTTAAAGATGGTTTAATACATTTTAAAGTAAATTTAATACATTTAGTTTTCTTACTATTCAATAATAGGTTATTGATACGGAACCAATGAACCACACACGAAATCGCATCATTCACTTCGTCATAGACTTATAATTGTCGTTTAATTTTAAATAATAAAGATGTATCATCTGCGAATAATACGACCTCGTGTCGGGACTCAATAAAACTAGGTAAATCGTTTATATATATTAGAAATAAAAAAGGACCCAAAATGGAACCCTGAGGTACACCCATTTTCAACAAGGTGCCTGAAGATCTATTACCTTTCACATCTACTGTTTGTATCCTTCCTGATAAATAGGAAGTAATAAGTTCCAATGCACCATCCCTAATACCATAGTGATGTAGTTTCCTCACCAATGTTTCATGTTCAACACAGTCAAATGCTTTGGACTATCTCTGACGAATCTCTGACGGACTATCTATGACGAAGTGAATGATGCGATTTCGTGTGTGGTTCATTGGTTCCGTATCAATAACCTATTATTGAATAGTAAGAAAACTAAATGTATTAAATTTACTTTAAAATGTATTAAACCATCTTTAAATGGGAGACAAGTGGATAGTGATGTAATTGTTTCTGAGGAATCATTGGAGCTTGTTGAGTCAATCGTATTTCTTGGTATAACAGTGGACTCCAAACTGCAATGGGGACCTCATATTCATAAATTGGCGAGTAAGCTCAGCTCTGCAGCATACGCAGTAAAAAAATTAGAATGTTAACAAACGCGGACACGGCTCGTTTAGTTTACTTTAGTTACTTCCACAGTGTCATGTCCTATGGCATTTTGCTATGGGGCAATGCGGCCGATGTAGAAATGATATTTATTCTGCAGAAAAGAGCTATACGTGCTATTTATAACATGCACTCAAGGGAATCCCTGAGGGAGAAATTTAAAGAAATTAAAGTTCTCACTATGCCATCCCAGTACATTTTTGAAAATTTGATGTATGCTCGTAAACATATTGAGGAGTTTCCTAAAAAGTCGGACATACATAATAGAAATACTAGGAACAAACACAAGCTTGTTGTGCCGATGAGTAGGTAACATAAGATACGAAACTCATTCGGGCGTTTGTCTGTGCGCCTGTACAACAAAATCCCACAAGATGTTCAGAACCTACATATACATAGGTTTAAGAAAACTTTTAAAGAACATCTGTGCAATAAAGCTTACTATAAAGTCAATGATTATCTAGAAGATTGCACAAAGTGGGAATGAGTTGCTCGCTCCGGGCATTTCAATATCGTAGTAATTGTTACATTATAATAATCACTGTAAAAAATTCATATTTGAAAAAAAAAAAAAAGACATGCCCGCTGAGTTTCTTGCCAATTCTTCTCAGGACGGAGGCTAGTTCTTGTGAATTGGCGGTAGTTCTTTTGACGTTCAACAAGTATGTACTTTCATTTATGTTGAATAAAAATTTTTTGATTTGATTTGATTTGATTTGAGATAAATATTATTTAATATTTTTGAAAATGGTTGGAATTAAAGAAGAATAACAATTTTGTTTTACTTTTGATGTGTCCGTCGGACGTATTCCTTTTGTTTGTTTTAAGTTTATTTTACACAAAAGTTTAGGTCTTTTATTTATCGATTGAGGCACTACGAAGCCTGCCGGGTCAGCTAGTTTATAATATAAAAAAAATGTACAAAAAGGGCGCCCCAAAACACACTAATGCTTCTTGTATGCAGTCGGCTAAAGCATGCCTGCCGTTTGAAAAACAATCTGCCCAGTCTTGAATTAAAAGCGATAGCAAAAGAAAATATAAATTCCTGCACCAATAAATTAGTTATTGATGACTGGCACAGCAAATTAGCCCGCATGCGATGCTTTGTTTCAATTGAAGCATATTCTTAAATTACTTATTTAGATATCTGGTTCTAAATAGATACTTTATTTTGTATGGCCCGTATCGTAATTGATTAATAGACACTTTTTGGTAACAAGCTTTGAAATATCTGCTCTAAAATTGAGTAAAATCTACATCGGTGACAACGGTCAGAATAGTTTTTAAAATTATACGAGTTACTATTATATATAATACTATTTAATTAAAATATGTACTACTCGCAAATTGCAAATACATAATAATAGGCGCGCTTGTAAACACAGTATTTATAAACGATAACATCTAAGCATTTTGCACCAGGAGGGAGAAGGGTCGGTCTAGTTGTTAATCAATAAGTAACAGAATTGTCTTTCACAATAAAATGCCGGCGCGACGTGCTAAATTTCCCCAAAGTTTTAGGCAGATGAGGCGCATTGTCAACTGTACGACCAAGGATTTTTTTAATTTTTTTTTGTCTTGAGGACATCACCGGACTTCCGCCCTCCACTGGGGATGGAGGGCGGGGCATGTCGGAGTTGAACCGACTAAAACCTCCTGTCGCTCAACAACCAGCATCCAAACATCGCATGAGACAGAACTCATGAAAAGGCAAAGGGGGAAAGTGAAGCGTTAAGTGCGGAGCACATTTCTCCCATCACCCTCGCCCTCGGGACGCCGGACCGGCGGTCGTCGGCGCCACGAACACCAGCCCTCTCGGTCGACAGGCTATCCGAAGCCCGCCTAGATGGCGCCGGTTAGAATGATCTATCCTACGGAATACCCCACTGGGTCAGAACCAGCGTGGGTTGAGGATAGCCGGCCTTCCATCACCCGGATGCTCTTGCGTAAAACGCGTGCAGAGCAGCTTTCACGTCGTCTTCCTAGGTCCCCTTCGCTGGTCCCCAGACAGACATGCGAGGGAGACCCGAAACACTTAGAAGGCCAGGGCTTGGGCGAAATCCGCTTCCCTGGCCCCCGTTCGACGGCGGCGGGCCTGTGTGTCTCTCATGCGCCCCGCCACCTCCTTCTGCGAGATGGTGCACTCGCAGAAGTCGAGCATCGCCTTCCACGACTCGTCATCACTGAGCATCGATGCCACAACACTCGGCAACGACAAGTCGTTTCCTATTTTTGCGACGAGGACACGGTGCCACCTCTCCCATTCGGGGCAGACGACGAGCGTGTGCTCCGCCGTGTCCAAGTCGCAATCACAATGGTGGCACTCTGCCGTCGGCTCGGCTCCGATCCGGTGCAGGAACTCACCGAAGCAACCATGCCCAGTGAGCACTTGCGTGAGCCGGAAAGTGAGGCGTCCTCTGTCACGATTCACCCAATTCACAAGAACCGGACGAATCGCCTCGACGGTCCTACGACCAGCCGAAGGATCGGCCAGCCGTCTGGACCATGACTCCAGCACGGACCGCCGAGATTGCCTCCCGCGCTCTGACCACACTGGGGCTGGGACGTGCCACGCCCCGGGCACGAAGGTCAGCCCGCCACTGATAGTCAGCAGCGAGCGCCTTCGCCCCCAGGACCCAAGGTGGCGTCCCAGCCAATACACATGCCGCCTCGAAGGAGATGGTGCGATAGCCGCGGATGACCCTGACCGCGATGGTGCATTGCGGCCGTTGCAGCAGCTTCGCCACCCCCACGGCCAGGGACTGGCTCCACACTGGCGCCCCGTATAAGGCCATTGATCGCACCACCCCTGTATAGAGACGGCGCGTCACCTGGTCAGGCCCTCCGACGTTGGGAAGCAGCCGGCTTAACGCGCCGGTCACCCCCAACAAACGAGGGACCAGATTTTGAAAGTGAGCACGGAAGGTCCAACGACTGTCCAGAATGAGGCCGAGGTACTTCAACTGCACCCCAACCCCGATACAGACGCCTCCAACCACGATATGGGCATCGACAGGTGGCACTCTCCGGGGCCCGTGGAACCACATGGCCTCGGATTTACTGAGCGCCACGTCGAGGCCCAATCTCCTGTTTTCCCACGACATGCACCGCCCCAGCGGTAGCAAGACGGGCCGACTCAGCAAAACTCACCCCCCGGGACGACTAAGGGATAGCGTAAAACAGTAATAGAACTATTAAATATGTATTAATCTTAACAAAATCAAATCTTGACAAAAATAGTAGGATAAAATTTCAAAACTCCTGCTCGTCAAGACCGCAAATAAATAAATACTAAAAAAAAATTACATTCGATTCAGTTTTATCGGCGTATGTTGAATTCTCAACTGCCGCTGAGCTATTTTTTAAGTATTATAGTTAATCAAGATGTTTAAATCTAAACGCGACAAAATTACATAGCATCACAAAATTATTTATCGACAGAGATTTTTAATGTTATCGTAAAACGAAACACAAGCTCTTCGGTAACTGTTCGCTCAATGGCCGCTTGTTTAAATAATATAACGGGCAAAGCGATACATCTTCCGTGAATCATGAACAAAACGACATTGTCAATGTCATAAACCGTTTACATAATATTAGGAATACGAAATGTTTTCCGTTTCTCTTGTTTACTTTGTTACAACAGATAAAGGAGTTCGGAGAAAATAATTGTTCCAAAAAATTTTGTTTTTATTGCTTAAATTTGTGGACGAGCTCACAGCCCGCCTGGTGTTAAGTGGTTACTGGAGCCCATAGACATCTACAACGTAAATGCGCCGCCCACCTTGAGATATAAGTTTTAAGGTCTCAGTATTGCTACAACGGCTGCTCCACCTTCAAACTGAAACGCATTACTGCTTCACGGCAGAAATAGGCGGGGTGGTGGTACCTACCCGTGCGGACTCACAAGAGGTCCTACTACCAGTAAAAATTATTGTCCGGCCGCTGAAAGAATGATTTTCTGACAGACCGTGATCGGACGGACTCTTTGTAGTTTCGAGGGGACGTTGATTTGACATTAAAATGTAAATAATTATGTTGTTTATTTGCCTTACTAACGATATCGGTCTTAGGATAATTATTCTAATTTTATTCTAAATATGCCTTGGTTCCAGTCCATTATCTCTGAGACCGGACAATAATAATAACTGGGAATAAATCGCACACGGTCATCGGGGAACAATTTAGGATACCCTGTGCTATTGGTACCAGAGGAACAGCACAACTCTTCACCAGGGTGCCGTTAATGGCGACTTTGAGGTTCATCGGAGAATTTCGGCTTTGAGGTTCAACGTTTAATGAGTATAATATTATTATAGCATATTGTTGTTCTCTCGGGTAGCCACCACTATTCCTGTTGCAAACGCATTACTATGCGTTTCGGTTTGAAGGGTGGGGCAGCCGTTTTACTGTAAAACTGAGACTTAGAACTTATGTCTTAAAGTTGGCAGCGGATTGACGTTGTTGATGTGTATGGGCTCTAGCAACCACTTATTACCAGGAGGGCCGTGAGCCCGTGCATACGTGTAAGCAATAAAAATAGAATATTATATATGGTTTATATAAAAATGCGTATGTATAATGTATATGTAAATTATTTTATGATATTATAATAGATGTGTAAATTATTTTATGATATTATAATAATCATATTTACGGCGTTGTGTATTATGTGTACACGTATGTATTTATGCTCTATGTGTTTTAAATTAGCATTTATATTATTATTTTTCGATGGACCAATACACCCACCCATCACAGCACTCTCTGCACCACTCTAGGTGGTATGAAATCTACTGTTATACTCTCGTTCATAAATTTAAATAAATAGAACAACTTACTGAAATCGTCCATCGGCATTAACTGGTCCAATGGAGTATTGCAAGCCCTCACCGACAGGTACTATGATTTTACCTATTTCTGCCGCGAAGCAGCATGCGTTCCGGATACTTGAAGTATCACTATGAAAGCATCGCGGCAGAAATAGGCAGAGCGATAGCATTTACCCATGCGGACTTATAGTAATCTCTCGTACCTTATTTACAGAGGATAAATATTACATTTGGACTAATGAAATGCTGTAGTAAATGAGACAGTAAAAGGTCGTATTCCCATTCCTCCATGAGTGGCCGAATAGGTAATTAAAATGACTTGCATCACGAAAACAGTCGTAAGAAATCAAAGACATCGTAAGCCTATTATAAAATGCATTAAAACACTTTTGAACGTGAACATATTATCTATAAATACACCGATTTATATTGCTCTAACTAAACGCATGCTCACGGCCCTCTTGACATTAAGTAGGTACTATAATCGACGGACGTTGCAACGTAGCGACATAATTTGTTTTCGAATTTCCTCAGCTTACGAACAAGTGACATTTTACAACCACATCCTCATTACACATGCAATCATCACTAATAATGAATTTCCTTACTTTAGACTACTTTGAAGTGTTGCCGACATGTTTACGATTAGAATTGAACTCGCGACTGCCACACTTCACGTTTGCGCGTTCACTGAGCCATGCACATAGTGACGGCACGGTGTTTAGTTTTCTCAAATGCTATTATGTATATAGAGCTGTGAATACGTAATTTCTTTTCAAATAAGTTTTTCTTGTGTCTATTTTTTTCTCATTCGTAACAATTTCTTCAAGCTAAGAAAGTAGGAGCAGTAAGTACTTACGAATGTACAGTTATATGCGTAATTAAACTTTTAAAACAGAAAAAGTAATGTAATGTAGTGATGATCAACAATATAACAATACATTCAAACAACGCAGCACAGCTGTGTATACTGTACTACTAATGGTATTGCTGTTGGAACGTATTTGTAAACATGAGTGTATGTAGGGGATGTGATACAATTTGTTAATTTTTAGAAAACAGGCAACAAACTTTTGTTACTTGTACTTTTTGTTCGTACATAATTCCTTCATCACATGCAATTTCTAAAAATAGCCTTTTTCACCACCCTGCCTATTTCTGCCGTGAAGCAGTAATGCGTTTCAGTTTGAAGGGTGGGGCAGCCGTTGTAACTATACTTGAGACCTTAGAACTTATATCTCAAGGTGGATGGCGCATTTACGTTGTGGATGTCTATGGACTCCAGTATCCACTTAACACTAGCTGGGCTGTGAGCTCGTCCACCTATCTAAGCAATAAAAAAAATCCCGGCGTTTTAACGTCTACTATGGTTTATAGGCACATAACACCTTCATTCAATGTAAAAACTCAAAAATCTTAGAAATGGTGTGGCCCCTTCATTCACTCATGTCTTCATTTATAGGACTGATAGTCTACTCTTAACACACCAAAGCCGTGCATATTTGCGGTTACGTCATGCTTTTTCCAAAGTAAAATACGGATAATACAATTTCGCAAATCGAGACATGACTTGTAAATTTTTACGTCACTTACGTACATACATGCATCGTGTATATTGGGATTTAGCCCGCAAGCGTGAGCATTAAGTCGCATTAACTCGTTCCGGGTTGAAAATCGGTACTGTTTTTGTTATTATGCTTACGAATGGTCAATCAGTTAAAGATGGCGGAATCTACTTTGTAATCAGAGTATTTTTTGTATAGCTGAGCGTACTTGGAGGAAAACTATTGTAATATTATTACCAGAGCACAGAAGCACATTAGGAGGTTCAAGTTTCAACTGTATTGTATGACCATCTCCCTTCAAATAAATGACTGCTTCACGATTGTTCCGTGGTCGTATCGCTCGCAATGAAAACACTGGGATTCTTATTCCTTAGATCGCGACTAATTCATGTCTCTAAGCTCACTAATCATTTAACACTAGCACGAACGCGTCTGCCCACTAATGCAAAATATTCCCACTGAGTTTCTCGCTAGATCTTCTCAGTGGATCGCGATTGCGATGGTGGTAGATTCTGCGAAGCACTGCCCTTACTAGGGCTAGTATTAGCAAATTCTCTCAGATTGAGCCCGTGAGCTCACCTATGCATCCGGGCGTAGCTGGAATAGCCTCTTAGGCTACCAGCGAATAGACAGGAAGATAACAAAAGCAAAATATCATTGCTCGGTTAATTTCACTCCATCGAACCATGTCACAGCTACATTTTACCGATCTTACAATATCTACAGCTCGATATAAATCTCCTAATGACACAAGATGATAGTGATGGGGTAAACACTGATTGTAGCAGCATTAGGGCTGCTATCAATTCGTTTAACATAGTTTTATTTGTTCATGTTGTACATTGATATCAAACGGCTAGTTACGATATCCCTGTGTAACGCCTAAAATCGAAAAGTAGAGTTTGTAACCAAAATGTAATAAAGCATTTTCTTTTAATTAGTGATAATTATAGTGTAAGCTTGATAACAATGTCCATTATTTCACACAATTGATAGTAGGTACGGAAATGATGCGTTACTGCCAATTATTGTACCCAAATTTTATGATTATCCATCTCTACCTCATCCATCCATCAATATCTCATTGGTTTAGGTCACTAATTCGTGGTACCTACGGCGTAGCTGATTGCTAACCTCGCAGCCTCCAATGGACCATGTGTTCTAATGGAGTATTGTAGCTTAAAATATAAGTTTTTCCCATTTAAGTGGAGTCATCTCAAAGCGATTGCCGATTGAGATCGTCACGAGTCCATCAACCATCCAGCCAACCATCCAATATATCCAAATATCTAATGGAAGTATAAAATCCGGCAAAGAATTCACATTGATTTGTCGAATCTGCTATTATTTATGTCGCACGATACAGATCGCGGAGAGTTCTTTGAATTTAGAGGTTTTTATAATATTTCTTGGTAAACTCATTAATAGCGGGTGGAAGGGGGTGTTAAATTGACTTCGCTATGGGAACCAATATACATAATATGTAAGTTCTCTTCCCTGTTATCAAAACATAAGCATTAGTCTTTTTGTATGTTCCATGGAAGAAATGTGGGAGTAAATGTCGGGCATATTTCCTGAGTTTCCTAACTATCTGTCGAGGATATTGTCATATTGTCATTTTCCTCGATTAGATAGTACGTTGCTGTTATTCAAGCAGATTAGATACTTCTACCTTTTTTTTCGGCCTGAGGTTTGAAGCTCTTTGGAAATTCCTACGCATAAGTGACGCGCGGTATGTGTTGGATTCGGTGGTTGAAGATATTAATCTTGACACTTTCACCGAATATTCTTTTTTTTTATTGCTTAAGTGGGTGGACGTGCTCACGGCCCACCCGGTGTTAAGTGGTTACCGGAGCCCATAAATATCTACAACGTAAATGCCGCCACCTACCTTGAGATATGAGTTCTAAAGTCTCAGTATAGTTACGAAAGCTGTCCCAGCCTTCAAACCGAAACGCATTACTGCTTCACGGCAGAAATAGGCAGTCGAGGACTTCGGGAAACCTTGACGTAATTAAAACTATTTTTACGACTTAATCAGAGGAACCGCCCTCACCGTCATGCGCGATCGCGAAAACTGTAAAAGAAATACTTAGATACATCACGAATGATTTTCCCGATGGAGAAATAGCTTCGTGTAATGATAATTACGGCTTTACGGCAGAAATAGGCAGGACGGTGGTACCTATCCGTGAAGACTCACAAGACGTCCTACCACCATTAATTACCAAAATTATAATTTTGAGAGTTCAATTTTTACTATACGATGTTACTCCTTCACCGTGGAAGTGAACATTTGTCAAGTACGTATTTCATTAGAAAAATTGGTACTTGTCAGTGGGATTCGAACTTGACTTGATGTCTTATCCTTTAGGCCACGAGGACTTCTAAAGTGACAGCCACTTTACCGTCTCTACGAACATCAGTGGCGTTAATAAAAGAAAACCAGCGTAATATTGTTTCACCGGCCCTAACGAATCCTCCGTGGGAAGTCAGACGTACCCGACTCCACAACATCAGAGGTTTCGTATTGTAACCGATTCACAAGGAACGAATTGCACAATATCTTGCGTTCCTTTATAACCATAAGTGTCGCACGATGCTGTCATTGTTTGGTATTTTAATAGATAATCTGAAGTACATATTTGAAATTTTTGTTTGGATTACAGTGAAAGTTCAAGTTAAACTGACTCGGTGGGACAGTAGATGGCGGCTCTGACGAAAGGATCGTGTGTGATGAACAGGTTTGTTTGCTCTTTATTTGTGTGTTTATTCATCTATTGCATAGCTTTTATCGCAGGCTTAAACTGTATAACATGGGAGTGCCAGACAGACTCGTGCTCATCATACGAGACTACTTGTCGAACCGTTCGTTCCGATATCGAGTCGAGGGAACGCGTTCCCGGCCCCGTCACGTCACAGCCGGAGTCCCGCAAGGATCCGCCCTCTCCCCGTTACTATTCAGTTTGTATATCAATGATATACCCCGGTCTCCGGAGACCCATCTGGCGCTCTTCGCCGATGACACCGCCATCTACTACTCGTGTAGGAAGAAGGCGTTGCTTCATCGACGACTTCAGACCGCAGCTACCACCATGGGACAGTGGTTCCGGAAGTGGCGCATCGACATCAACCCCACGAAAAGCACAGCGGTGCTCTTCAAAAGGGGTCGCCCTCCGAACACCACGCTGAGCATCCCCCTCCCGACTAGGCGCGTCAACACCCCCGCCCCCGCCATTCGCCCAATCACGATGTTCGACCAGCCCATACCGTGGGCCCCTAAGGTCAAATATTTAGGCGTCACCCTCGACAGTAGGATGACATTCCGCCCTCACATCAAGACGGTACGCGACCGTGCCGCCTTCATTCTAGGACGTCTCTACCCGATGATATGTAGGCGAAGTAAAATGTCCCTTAGAAATAAGGTGACACTCTACAAAACTTGCATACGCCCCGTCATGACCTATGCAAGTGTAGTGTTCGCTCACGCGGCCCGCATACACTTAAAATCATTCCAAATCATTCAATCCCGTTTTTGCAGGATAGCCGTCGGAGCCCCGTGGTTCGTCAGGAACGTCGACCTCCATGACAACCTGGACCTAGAGTCCACCAGTAAGTATATGCAGTCGGCGTCGATGCGCCACTTCGATAAAGCGGCACGACACGAGAACCCTCTCATCGTGGCCGCCGGTAACTACATTCCCGATCCTGCGGACAGAATGGAAAGCAGTCGACGTCGCCCAAAACACGTCATCTCGGATCTTCCCGATCCACTAACGGTGCTTCTAGGTACTTCAAGCACCGGTCACCGTTCCGTCGGGCTCGATGAGCAAATTAACTCTCAGACACAGCCCACTGAGTTTCTCGCCGGATCTTCTCAGTGGGTCGCGTTTCCGATCCGGTGGTAGATTCTGCGAAGCACGGCTCTTGCTAGGGTTCGTGTTAGCAACATCGTCAGGTTTGAGCCCCGTGAGCTCACCTACTAAAGTTAGGGTTACGCTGACATAGCCCCTAGGGCTATCAGCTTAGGAAGGAAAAAAAAAAAAAAAAAAAAAGCAGGCTTAGGGCGCGGCGACCGAATCAAGAAATTCCGTAACGAAAATAAAACCTAACACCCCCCCAGCCACCATCGCGTTCAACACATTCACACGTTGCGCTTGTGCAGTGCTTGTGAATAAGCGCGCGGCGTAACGTTCCACTGCATGCGCATCATGAAAAGTCTACCCATCTCTCTCTCGCGCGGTCTAGCTTATGAGTGGGAAGGGGACATTTAATGTTTTACTTTTTTTTTATGTTTATAAATATAGCGTGGTCTTATTTTTTATTGTTTTAATATTAAATTATTATTGTCTAATTGTAATTGCATAAGTTGATAAAAAATGCTTTGCAATAGCTTTACCGCGGCAGTCCTCGAGTGCCACACGTGTGTTTTTTTAACTATAAGTATATGTTTAAACGTATATAAGCGTTTTTGTCAGTCTCTGGTACCTATAACACAGGGAATCCTAAATTAGAGCCAGATGATCGTGCGTGATTTGTTCTTAGTTACTATTATTATTATTATTATTAGCAAGTCGCTGTTTGTTAGAAAGGTCTCAGTGTGATACTTAATAAGGCAGTTAAAATTACGGAATTATTAAGTCATTACTGCTACTACTAGACAAGTGCCTCCACAAAAGTTCGCCTTAACGTCCGGTCCTATATCCATCCGATTTCCGCGGCCTTGAACAGATCTTACAGGTCTTACGTCTACGATAAAGGAATATCATCATTTAAGGAACAAGTTCGCCATACCCGTCTAGAAGAATTTATCCTGCTTCTATATATTTATTAGATACGAATACACAATGTTGTGTTCCTTTGTTTGTTTGTCTTTTATGCGTTTGAAAATCTAATAGTGAAAAAGCTTGGCACATATATTTTTCGTGATTCAAGGAAGGTTTCTGTCATAATACCATTAACTTACGATAGATGGCGCGCGATTAGTCTCAACAATGACGAGTATTCAGATAATTACCAATAGTAAAGTAAGAGAGATATTTCAATATTAAATAATGATTAACTACTAAATTTTCCAAATCTTCTTAATTACTAATGATTGAGTGACTACTGACAATGTGTAATTGCCAGTTCGTAGGGTAATTTTTATGTTACGCGAGTATAGATTATTCGAGTTCCGATACACTAAGGTTTACGAAATTATTTTAATACAAGTAAAAACTACGTGAATCGGAAGGTTAAATGAATTCATGACGAGGCACGTTCGTTCGATAAAAAAAAAAACAATAGAACTAATGTTGTTTCGATAGTACTACAAAATAGTTCCGAGAATTCTTTGTTTTAATTATTTTTAATTGTTCAACAACATTCAATTCATTCGCCTATGATGCCGATAATATCGATCGCCTAGTTGGTCTAATCCTTTTTTTCTTTTTTTTTTCGGGCTGGGGCCGAATTTCATACGAGGCGCCTAGTGGGCGCGCGTGGTATGTGGAACTTGACGATCTGCAGATATTGGGAGCAGACCGCGGGCTCAAGGAGGTTTAGGGCCTTACCGCACTAAACGACTCCCCTGCCCTCTTACACCCGACGTCCGATCTCCGTCCGGGATCAGAACCCGGTCAAAGTAGGGGGGTTCCCGCGGTCAATACTACAACCCGACACGCCGCGCTACCCCGAGGACGCCCGACCGACGAGAGTTTGAGGCGATAGTCGTCGACCAGCGACGCCGGTCTCCGCGGTACGACAGCCCGTAGGTCGAATCCTAAGTCAACCTAAGCTATAGGATTCGAGTTCGATTCCCAATCAGGGCAATTTCTTTTGAAGCATATTTGATTTTATATCTTTGGAGGCTTATGTTCTTATCACGTATGCGTTTACATCACCTGGTGACACAGGACAAAAGAGCCCCGTAAGTAGCTTAGATCTTGAATGTGGCTAGGGAAGGCAAATAAGCCGAATGTTCTTATTAAGCTCGATACTAATACTGTAGTATTGAAGCTGGTTCTGAGACTCGTAATCACCCAATGTCTCTCAGAGTGGGCGGTGACTTTCATGATAGTGCGCCAGACGAATCCCTTAGCTTCAGGAGGGCTTGAGCTCATCTATCGATGTCAGCAACGAACAACAGGTCAGTACTGTACGAGATTTCCTCCTCCTTGCATCGCTTTCCTCATTACGGAGAGTCGTAACTTCCCCGCTGCATCATTTTCTCATGTACGATTTTCCTGCATCTACGATCCTTGGCTTCTTGAAGGGCATCATGGAGTTTTAAGCTCAGATAACTAGTATTAATCACGCAAAATCAGCTTACGCCAAGCTTCATTGCGTGATATAAAGCTTTTTTTTTTTTCCACAGGAGAAAATCGCCGGATCCCCACCCGCGCGGCAGGTGGGGTATGTGGGAGTTGAACCCACTAAAAACTCCTGCCGCTCACAACCGGCGCCCTACCTCGGACCGGGCCGGAGCCCAGTCGGGGCTATTGAAACGGCGGGACAGGGTTGACGCAGAGCACATTACATCCATCCCACCGTCCCGTGATATAAAGCTTGGAGCACATGCAATTAAAAAATACACATATTGCATTAGTCATGTTCCACATTATCCGTCTCCGATCGTGCTTATTTAGAATAATGTACCTCCTAAATGACATTGGATTTAAATAATACATGTAATTATCCAATATACCTCTTTACGCGTTATGTTCATCAAAAAAAATCGGTACACAATAAGCTGTATAAATAAATAAATAAAAAACTACACATTTTACCCGTGAAACTTTATTTATGGCACGGCAAAACAAACAATTCTATTACAATACAAAATTTTAGGTTTCTTCAGTTCCGTATTCAACCAGGAGACTTGCATATACCTTTCTAAGTAGACCATACTATTTTCTATGTTAGCGCGAAATAAAACTAAGCTTTTTAAACAATATTTATACTCGACATTTATACATTTCGCAGTCAACTTGGATTACCGTAAAATGGGGAGAACCGGGACACTTTTTAAGTTCGACATTGATTTTTATCGTTTTTTTTGTAGTACAGTAATAAAATGGAGATCATAATGGTTACAGAGGCTTAAATTTTTATATACGATGCGTTATTATACATAGTTCATTACAAATAATACACAAAAAACTGAAAAAACTAGCTTGTCCCGATTCACCTTGGCTTCTGGGTGAATCAGGTTACGTATGAGGACAATACAGTTTTTAGATAGGGCTGGCATTATTTAGTTGTTAGGTAGGTTTACCTATTACCTAACTTTAGATAATTAACTTTTTATTATCTTTAATGAGTTACTAAAACTTTTATGACTAAATTAAATTATTTAATATTCATAAACACTAAATAAAAGTAATTTTTAGTTCAACAAAGTTAAATCTAATAACTCGACAAAAGTATTGTGACATCCCTATTCTAACTCTAGATTCTATTCCCCCCAATCTACTGTATCCTATTGTCTATCTGCATCGATATCACATGCTCTTATTTCGTATCGCTGTCTGAAGATTAAAAAAGTAAGGCTATAAAGGATTCTTGAGAGACATCTCTGCTTAAAGATCGAAACCACGATTCCAGTATCTCAAGGAACATATTCAGAACGTATGAAGTTTTTTAAGTTGTCGCCTTATTATGAAGTAACATTTTACTTTTGCAAATTATGAGGTATTAAAATATGTTGTTTAAGGAGACAGCCGATTAAAAAGTTTTTTTTATTGCTTAGATGGGTGGACGAACTCACAGTCCACCTGGTGTTAAGTGGTTACTGGAGCCATATACATCTACAACGTGAATGCCGACACCCACCTTGAGATATAAGTTCTAAGGTCTCAGTAAAGTTACTACGCTGTCCCACCCTTCAAACCGAAACGCATTACTACTTCACGGCAGAAACAGGCGAGTTGGTGGTACCTACCCTTGTGGACTCACCAGAGGTCCTACCACCAGTAAAGTTAAGTTGTTACTGGAGCCCATAGACATCTACAACGTAAATGCGCCACCCACTTTGAGGTATAAGTTCTAAGGTCTCAGTATAGTTACAACGGCTGCCCCATCCTTCAAGCCGAAACGCATTACTGCTTCACGGCAGAAATAGGCGGGGAATAATGCTTTGTAGTTGCATCACTTAAGCTTAAATTAAAGTAAATTAAACCTTAAATACAACTAGCCGAAGAGTTCGATTCACGATGCTCAGACGACCTCGTGCCGATGCGCTACGTATTGCACTTCGGAATTTTGTTCTAACAATCTAACAACGCTATAAACCAGGAACAGCAGATATACATTTAAACCTGAAAATAATATTGAATTACTGAATATTGTTATAGATTGTTCTAGAACTTAAGTACCAGTGATATAACAACGCAAATAAAACTCTTTAGAGACGAGACTCATAGACTCTTTTACTGGTGGCAGGACATCTTGTGAGTCCGCGCGGGTACGTAACGCCGCTCTGCCTATTTCTGCCGTGAAGCAGTAATACGTTTCGGTTTGAAGAGAGGGGCAGCCGTTGTAACTAAATTGAGATCTTAGAACTTATATCTTAAGGTAGGTGGCGAAATTTACGTTGTAGATGTCTATGGACTCTGGTACCACTAAACATCAGGTGGACCGTGAGCTTGTCCACCCTGCAGAGCAATAAAAAAAATACCGAAGAAAATATTAAACATTCTTAAAGACCACGCAACAATACGCTGCATCTGTTAATCCGCGAAGCTTACTCGATCCCTTACACTTTTTAAAAACCTCAAACGCAAACATTGATTTAACTTTACCTAAAAAGAAGAAGTAAATTGTATTCTCGACGTATTCTCTGTAATCGAAGTACACCAGGTCCACCAGCAGCGTAACAAGCTGGAAAACTATTCCAAAATACAAGTACGCCTTTAATAAACTTTTCTTTTTCTGTGAACGAAAAAAAATATACACAAATAGATCACACACACATATTAAAAGTGGCATTAAACACACACAAGTGACAAATTCATAAGTCTTCGTGTCGTGTGAATATTAGATCTGTGGCCTGGAGTTACTATACCCCGTCTATTAACATTGGTTTCGTAAAAGGCGTTTAACGGATTATAAGGGAAAATTTGCAGCAGTGTTCTCTAAGTTTAGGTCAGCATAAGACACACTGACATTTGCTTTTGGTTGGACATGAGTACGAACGTATGTATAAGACTGTTGGAAACTACCCGAAAAAAAAGTAAATGTTTGAAGACAGTCCTTGTGTAGTGCATGTGCACACTTTTGGTCTTGCGATGGGTGGTTGCACTTGTAAGTTGTGGTGGCTCTGAGTTGCGGTAGTCACTTGTTATCGATTGGACTATAAAGTGCCCATCCACAGCAGAAAAAAAACGCAATTGTAAATTAAAATATTCTTGACACGCTTTCACAAATGTTATTTAATCCAATTGAGGATTCGACGTCAGGTCCCAAAGAAGACCACTCAGCGTGTGGACTATGGACTCATCTAATAAAATGCTAAAAAAATCTAATAAAAATAACCCTTCTACTCATATCTGATCATAAAATATTTATAACTACTGATACCATGCATCCCACGCTTTTTTTACAATAAAATAATTTTTTCTTTCACTATTTTTAATTCAAAAAAATTTTGTTTTTCTATATTTTAGTTGGATTTTCTATAAAAGTGTAATTTGTTAGTTTTTTTAAACTATTATTTATTTTTCATTTTTTAGTTGTTTTCAATTTTTTTTAATTTTTTTAATACTGAATTGTCATCGGTCCTTAATAAGTATACCAAATTTCGAGTTAATCCGAAGTTTTTAAGGGGGTCAAAATTATGTTCAAAGATTCTGTTACATACTAACATAAATACGTCTGTATTTAATAATAAAAAACGTATTAAAAATCTTCAATGTCAACAACATCAATCAGGTACCTTATGAGCTCCAATCAATAACAATACGGTCATTACAACATCTACAATGATGAAGGTGATGGTCAAAGGCAGGTGAACCAGGGGATCGATGTGGCTTGTATCCAACGTTTTGTCAACGCCGACCTGCTCCACCAAAAGGATCACCAGTAATGGCAGAGAGAGCAGAGACAGTGCCTGAAACACGGTTTTTCAAGGTAACTCCAATTGTTTACATGCTATTTCAAATGAGAGTCATGTTTCTCATTGGGAAACCAATGCAAAAAACGGTGCCTCTAAGACGTCGAATTCAAGGGTTTTGCCAGTAAGGTAGGCCTAATAGCTCAATGGCTCAGGAGCGCATTAATGTATAGTACCAAATCGGAATTACAACCCGACCCGAATTACAAGATCCAGCTTTTTTTCTTTTTATTTTATTGTTTAGGTGGGTGGACGAGCTCACAGTCCAGCCGGTGTTAAGTGGTACATAGACATCTACAACGTAAATGCGCCACCCACCTTGAGATATAAGTTCTAAGGTCTCAGTAGAGCTACAATGGCTGCCCCATCCTTCAAACTGAAACGCATTACTGCTTCACAGCAGAAATAGGCAGGGTGGTGGTATCTACCCGCGCGGACTCACAAGAGGTCCTACCACCAGTAAATTAATTAATTAATAACGTCCTTCGTGTAATATAAACCTTTATAATACGAATCTTTTAAAGCTACCATGGCAAACGAATACACACCGCACTTATTGGCGTGTGCCATGTTGTCATTCATTGGCTTATCAATCATACAATAACAGGGAATAAGATATATCACTACATACCAATAATGTCACTTGATAACTTTTAGGAGATCAATAAGGAGGAGATCAATAAGGAGGAGATCTAGTGATTATTTTAAGTTTGAGCATTGTAGAATGTCGACGAGCGCAAGGTTTACGTAGTCTTAAGGGATTACCAGAGTCTAATTGATAGTTTTATTGATATTTTATTTTTATCATAAAATTAACTTCAACCTGGAACGTATGAATCTTTTGAACATGTTTTTACAATTGAATCAGTTCGAACTGTAGTACAATATTGAAAATTTTAAAGAGACCGAGAAGTTGTGTCAAAACAAATGGCTTAAATATCGTTGGTGTCTCAGATTACCTCCCAAAATTATGTAAATCACAATACTTTGCTAGAAAGCAACAAAAAATTAACAACTTTCATATAATTGAATCGTTAAGCAACTATTAATCTCTATTTAATACTGAAATTAGAACGTTGCTATGAAACAATACGAATGAAAGTATACACACCAAATTAACATATCCAAATATAGTTATTCCCCTGCGTATTGGCACGCAGAAACAGCACTTTCTAACTATCGGCACTCGGTTATTAGTCTGTTGAAACTTCATTTTTCCACTTGTACTTTTTAACCTCGAGTTGTTATTGTATGCAAACAGTTGAAATCGTGTGCATGAAATGAGCCCACAATAAAAGTCTGAGGCGTTTATAGGATATTTCCTGTCCACACACAACGTTCATTAAGCCTAATAGAATACACGCAAGTGAAATGAGCAGACTTCTACGTTTGAGAATAATTTTAGCCGATTTCATAAAAGGGTAACAGTTCATAAGAGTTTTTTTTTTCTTAATAAATAAAAAAGTAACAAAACATTATTTGGTAACACTTTATTAAGGAAATGTACAATTTTAATTATCTTAAGATATTTCATTTCGATTACGGATTCGTATCTACCCAGGCCACAGGATGGAAAGTGACTTCCGATACGTTGTTGACGTAACTCATCCGCCCTTCCTGATAACGATTTTTGGATAGTTCATTATGTATCAGCAGCGTGAGATACAACTGCATGACTAGAAAGAGATTAACGAAATATTTAGCATTCGTTCGTTATTCAAATCTGCCTTTCATACTGGTGGTTCTTACTGGTGGTAGGACCTCTTGTGAGTCCGTGCGGGTGGGTACCACCACCCTGCCTATTTCTGCCGTGAAGCAGTAATGCGTTTCGGTTTGAAGGGTGGGGCAGCCGTTGTAACTATACGTGAGACCTTAGAACTTATATCTCAAGGTGGGTGGCGCATTTACGTTGTGGATGTCTATGGGCTCCAGTAACCACTTAACATCAGGTGGGCTGTGAGCTCGTCCACCCACCTAAGCAATAAAAAATATCAATTTGTCTTTTTTTAACCAAATAATCTTTGGTAGCCTACAGAGATATTCTAACCACGAACTAAGAAGAAGAGTTCTGACGCTGTCATTAGATAATTACATATCGAGTCTGAATGGAGGTCGTTGTGAAGATTTACATTCCTCACATACCACGGTGCAGAAACGGGATGGGATTCTTATCGAACCCGTTAATTTACTCGGCGAGTAAATTAATCAACAGGCACAGCCCACTAATTTTATGGCCGATCTACTCACTGAGTTGCGTTTCCGATCCGGTGGTAGATTTTGCTAAGCACATGCTCTTGCTAGGGTTAGTGTTAGTAACGACATCAGGCTTGAGCTCCGTGAGCCCACCTACTTGTTAAGGTTACACTGAAATGGTATCTCACAACCTTTAGTTTAGGTAGGAAAAAAGAAAAGAAAAAAAAACTGGTGATTCCAGTCCAGAGTGTGTCCAGAGTGAGTCGGAAAACCGAACACTTTTAACCTTCTCTGAGCGATTTCTCAGTAGCCTACAAAATCTTACAACTTAAGCTCAGAAGCCCGATAGGTCTCCGTCTAGGGTATTTTAGATTTAGTTGAAAACACCTGTTGAAAACATATACAAACATATTTAGAGTGTGGTTCGACTTCCAGATCGCCATAAAAATCCAGAGGAAATTACTTACCCAAGCCAATGAAAGCCAAGCACACATCAATGGGATCGAACCTCGTGTATTCGTAGTCTTGTCTCACAACCAATAGAACTACAAAAGCAGCTAAAGTTGTTGTTATACTATAATAATAGTAGATTCGCATTAAATACGGTCTCTTCTGCAATTAAAATACAAATTAAACTAGATTAAAAAATAATTACCCTAGTCAATATCAAGATTTCAAACCCAGTTTAGTACTATTTATAAGTTCGAAGGCAATATGAATTTGAATTTAAAACACATTAAACAATCAAAGATTATGGTGAATTCAGGTAATTATATCTATTGGGTTCGTTACTGTTGACTGACATACTGTTTTTTTTTATTTCAAAATCAGAGGGTTTGGTTAGACAGAATAACTTAGTAGCAAAGCAGTTTGTTTTTGTAGCAGATAAAATAAACAGTTCACTATCAGAAAAAATATTCAATGTAGTAGAAGACAAAATAATCAGTTTAGTATCAGAAGAAGTAGTTAGTGTAATAGTTGATAAAATAATCAGTTTAGTATCAGAAGAACTAGTTAGTGTAATAGCTGATAAAGTAATCAGTTTGGTATTAGAATAAATAGTAAAGTAGCAGATAAAGTAATCAGTTAAGTATCAGAAGAACTAGTTAGTGTAATAGTTGATCCTATAATCGGTTTGGTATCAGAATAAATAGTTCGTCAAGTACCAGATAAAATAATCAGTTGTATCAAAGAAAAAAAACAGTGGAATAGCAGAAATAAATTTAGATAATCTTGTAATCTACTCTACAATACCACGAGATTGAGGATCGATTTCAGATCGGTCAGTTTCATTGTTGAATATACATATTATTTGGTATTCGGGGTAAATTTTAGATAAATGGTCAAGCCAAAACAGTTAAGTGCGATTCTTTCTCTTTTTTAGTCAACAAATCTTTTTGTTTGGTAACTTTTAAGAAGTCATACATTTACTAAAGGAAAAAAAGTTGGACATAGTTTATTTTCCAAAGTGTAAAAAACAATATAGATAATGCTATACAGTAAATAGATCTAATTAATGGATGATAACGGTCTAATTTCGATCATGCGAACGATAATTTATTTAAATTAACTTACCGCGTGTGCTCCTATCACTAATATGATATTAAAAACGACTTCTAAAGTGTAAATGACGATGGTGAACCATACGTGAGTATACATTCCAGTCCCCCTGAACATCATAGGAATATCAGTGAGAAGGTCCGAAATCTTATTAGTACGAACCAACCAATGCGATTCAACTCCTAGTATCAGTAAAGAAAACGTCTGGAAATAATAGTGCTTGTGTTACGATAAGGCGCTTGTTGTATTTTACGTTTAGCTACATTAGTCAAGCTCAAGAAAGTTCAATGAAAGATTTTGTTTGTGATCAGCAATCGATATAATCTTAAAAGACTTGATATTTCAATTAATAAATATATTGTTAATCCACTAGAGGATGTGAATATATTGTTAATCCACTCCTAATCGATAACTAAAGCTTCTAGTTTTAAGACTAAAGTTTGTTTTTAATCATGGTGATCCGGAGCAGACATTAGGCCAAAGTATTAAAATTACTGGTGGTAGGACCTCTTGTGAGTCCGTACGGGTAGGTACCACCACCCCACCTATTTCTGCCGTTTGAAGGGTGGGGCAGCCGTTGTAACTATACTGAGACCTCAGAACTTATATCTCAAGGTGTGTGGCGCATTTACGTTGTAGATGTCTATGGGTTCCAGTAACCACTTAACACCAGGTGGGCTGTGAGCTCGTCCACACATCTAGGCAATAAAAAAAAATCTAAAAGTGTTATTGGTCGTTTACACACTTGCAAGTTTTCAACCTAATCTTCTTGAAGCTGTCAATTGACCGCGTCAATTGGTGACGGTGTGGTACCGTATGATAGGTACATGGTGGTTGGACCTCTTGTCACTGGTGGTATGAACTCTAGTGAGTCCGCACGGGTAGGTACCACCACTCTGCCTATTTCTGCCGTGAAGCAGTAATGCGTTTCGGTTTGAAGGGTGGGGCAGCCGTTGTATCTCAAGGTGGGTGGCACATTTTCGTCATAGATATCTATATGTTTCAGTAACCACTTAACACCTGATGTGCTGTGAGCTCGTCCACCCAACTAAGCAATAAATAAAAAATGTACTATGGTAATCTATTAACTTCAAGCAGTGGGCTCATGTTCTCAACAGATCTCAAGAACTCGATGAGCTAGCAGCCAAGCAAGGGCTTGGTTTTTCATCAACTAGCGTCTTAGTACGCCAGCACTCTGTATTGTGGTACTGTCATCTGATGTATTCAATCCTAAAGTTTAATGATGAAATATATTTGAAAGATTTCATTATGTTCAAATACATATGATTCTAGATACATTAAGAAGGACTAAATAGATTTTTGACACTCACCATATTTAAATAACCAAACACAATGATACCGTAACGCAGAGGTATGCAGAAAAAACATCTCCTGCATTGGGGTAATTCTAAACGCATTTCAAACACTATGAAGACCTTTTTTTTTAATTATAGCAAAGAATTACAGTGTCATATACAAACGCGAATACAGGTTAGGTGTATAGCTAATATGTGTAGTTGTAACCGACTGAGATGATTCCAATTATCTTATTTACGGACCTGCGGACTAGGAAACAGGAATGTGTCATCTCCTTTTTTACTAGAAACATTATTTGTTCGAAGCCAGAAACTTTTGTGGTTTCCCTTGATACATTTTACGGAATTTAATTACGTCTCGTGAGCTTTCATAGTAAGGTACCGTGAAGCAGCAATGGGTTTCAGTTTGAAGGGCGAGGCAGCTGTTTTGCTGTAAAAACTGAGACTTAGAACTCGTGTCTATGATACTATTTATCACAGGATTCTAATGCTGTAAATTAAAATATCATCTAGTATTAAGGGGTTGTTAGGAAACGTAAACATGACAATGAAAATACCCATCTTGAGACATGGTCGATGTCACAATTAAAGTATAATAACTACCCTTAAATAAAAAATAGTTTCAAAAAACTAACAAAGTACGCTTTTATAGAAAATCCAACTAAAAAATAGAAAATAAAACTTAATAAATTTGAATTAAAAATAGTGTAAGAAAAAATTATTTTATTGTAAAAAAGCGTGGGGTTTCAGGATATTATCAATATAACCCTTCTACTCATATATGTTCATAAAATATTTATAACTACTGATACCATGCACCCCACGTTTTTTTTTACAATAAAATTGTGTTTTACAATTATTGCAATATTGAAATGCCCGGAGCGAGCAACTCATTCCCACTTTGTGCAATCTTCTAGATAATAATTGACTTTATAGTAAGCTTTATTGCACAGATGTTCTTTCATAGTTTTTTAATATTGAATTGATATCAGTCCTTAATAAGTATACCAAATTTCGAGTTAATCCGACGTTTTGAAGGGGGTCAAAATCATGTTCTAAGATTCCGTTACAAATATACCTATACATACGTCTGAAGCTAATAAAAGCGTATTAAAATGGAATGCATGACTGTTTCGGATCATACTAAGGCTGATTGGCTTTCACTCTCCCTCGTTGCGTGCGAGCTACAAGTCCAGCTACCAATGCACTACCAAGTGAACGAAATTATTGGGTTGGCTTATTTTTTTTCCTAAAGTAATAAACAGGAGGAAAGCTACCTTTGAAGGCGGATTTGTGTTATTAACCCCTTCACTGCGGAACAGGCCCATCTTGGCCCGCCGCAGTACTTTCAGCTGGTGCGAACCGATTATTTCAGGTGTTTGTTTTTTTTTTTGTTGCCCTTGTATGCAGACGAGCATACGGCCCGCCTGATGGTCAGTGGTTACCGTCGCCCATGAACTTCAGCAATGCCAGGGGTAGAGCCAAGCCGCTGTCTACCGCAAGAGTTTGACATCGATAACTATACTTGAGACCTTAGAACTTATATCTCAAGGTGGGTGGCGCTTTTACATTGTGGATGTCTATGGGCTCCAGTAACCACTTAACACCAGGTGGGCTGTGAGCTCGTCCACCCATCTAAGCAATAAAA
This sequence comes from Bombyx mandarina, assembly GCF_030267445.1. Classification (NCBI taxonomy): domain Eukaryota; kingdom Metazoa; phylum Arthropoda; class Insecta; order Lepidoptera; family Bombycidae; genus Bombyx; species Bombyx mandarina. The sequence continues at coordinate 2,664,704 of NC_143224.1, read as the reverse complement.
AAAAACTATATACTGTAGATTGTATACAGTATGTTTCCACAAAGTTATAGCATTTTAATCTACCCTAGTGCTGGTGGGTCCAGAAAGACCTGCCAGGCACTGGTGGAAATATCGTTGGGGGCGCATCGACCAGATGAAGGTTTGTTACTTTACTTGCCGCAGCCAACGCGTTAATAAAACAAAAAGAAAAACCGATCTTTGACGAAATAAAATGAGACTATCATCAATGTGGTCGAAGTGAATTAAATATGTATTGTTAAGGATAACTCAAATACTACGCGTCATATCTGAATACAATTTAAATGGGAAAAACAAGAAACACCATGATTTAAATAAAAAAATAATCATCAAAATCTTACGTAAAAAAAGGTATCAGGTCATTAAAAATACAGTAGAATTCAGTAACATCTCTTTCTGAAATGGCTTAAAATGCCACTACCCTTTCTATGTTTATTTTTCTCTCTCAAGCGAATCTCAAAGAAAACAACATTATTATATTTTTTATAGTTTTATTTACAAAAACATATGTTTATTTACACATTACGTACCTAATAATAGCTTTACCTACTAGTCTTTGGTTTCGTTGACTTATTGATATCTTACATTTTAAATCAATAGTTCAACTAGAATCTTCTTGTTGCCCAAAGACTTGTTTTTTTAACGTAAACGGAACTATGGTCCCGACCTGAATTTAAGCGCTTATTTAAATCTAAAACAAAACACAAAAAGACGAATCTCTCAAGCGAAAAAAATAAACTTACGTACAATTAGTTGACCGCCACAAATTTTCTAGAAAATACTTTTGCTCTATATTATACTTTGATGGTACTACGACAAAAAAGTTTCATGCTTTTTAGATAATGCCCGTCTACCACACTAGTGTTGGTTTCGAATCTACCGAAAATCCTTCGCTAGTGAATGCCTACGGCATAAAAGACATCTAAATTTCCAAATTTACCTCCTCAGTCGCATATATTCTTCATTTATGAATCGATCACTAAGTCAGGACAAGTAGACTGTGTCTGGTATGAATTAGACGTCTCCCGTGGTTTCACTTGAGTTAAATTTGTTAAAAAATTAAACACGTTACAGGATAAACAGTTGCTTGTGTCAGCTTCAAGTTCAGAAACTATTACTCGATTTCTAGATCTGACAGTACGCATATCAACGAACGAAGAATCATGATTAATAGTAGATTATCCCTCTTACCAGGGTCATGTCACTTAGCTGCCATTAAAGAAAGTATTTTTTTTATTGCTTAGATGGGTGGACGAGCTCACAGCCTACCTGGTGTTAAGTGGTCACTGGAGCCCATAGACATCTACAACGTAAATGTGCCATCCACCTCGAGATATAAGTTCACAGGTCTCAGTATAGTTACAGGGCTACCCCACCCTTCAAACCGAAACGCATTACTGCTTCACGACTGAAATAGACAGGGTGGTGGTACCTACCCGTGCGGACTCACAAGAGGTCCTATCACCAGTAAAAACTCTATTCTAAAAATTATATGTGCTATTCAATAAGGTGATTTTTGCGTGAAATAGTATCCAACTTATACATCTGTCCCCAAAAAAAATCACATTTATAATGTTATTTAAGATAATATAATAATAGATTTCATTTAATTACAAAGCGAAAACTAAATTCGAATTTCATTATCTTATCTTTCATGAAAATGAAAATCGAAAAATACCTTAAGAGAGCAAGCAATTTTTTTTTGTCAAAGTTATATTTACAATTGTTTTGGTACTTCTAAAATTACTTATTAAATAAAGAGTTCTTTCAATAATCAGATCAAATTTACGAAATTTACCAAATTTACCATGAAAATTACAAACTGAGTGAATTTAAAAATAATTTGACTCGACTATTTCACTCACACATTTATCATTTGATCTTGTGAATATTTTAATCCGATTATTGAAGAAAGTCTGTTTCACAATCGCCATAATTATTATTTTCATTTACAACATTTGCAGAATGTTTATTTGTCCCATGCCCAGTGAGATCTTCAGTATTATTTTTACAGTGACTTAAAAACGCATCTGTTTTTTCAGGTTTCCTCTCTAAATATACTTATTTGGTTTTTGGCCTATTCTATCATTCTGTGAGCGAATCTAAAGATCATTTATTACCGTAACTAATGTAGCTTTAGGTACAACAAAAGATATTTCAAAAATTCTGCATTGAGCCAACGGAATTTTCGTGATAAGCTTACATATTATGTATTTACAAGTTCAGAACAATAACATTCGAACCGTCGGTCTACCGAGCAATTTCACCCGCTCGGTTGAAGTTTTAGCATTGTTGTTAACCTCCTAACTAATACCAAATTCCCTGTCATAACACTACCAAAATTTATAGATTTGTACCAAGCTATAGATAGTTGAAGATAAGATACAACTCGACTTAATCACAATTTGTTGGCCGTAGGAACTAAAATCCATACCAAGATTTTACTGTAGCACGGTAATCATTAGATTTAGAGTAACCTTTGCACTTGGATCTTAAATTACAGGACTTCCCCTATGAATCCTGTCCTTGTAACTGAAGATACAAGGTCCAACATGAAAATTAGAATAAAAATGACGCTAGCGAAATTAATTAATAATCTTAAAATTAACAAGACTTATACTGTATTAGGTTCCACGGTAGTGTTGTTGTAAATTCCATTTGATTCGATCTTCGCTTCTCCGGTGACGATCTGATGAAGAGGATTGTCGTAGAGATGGGGTCCATCCATTTCGAGTTTCTTGATGAGACTCCTCACATGAAGGATCAAGTATATTTGTATGACTGTAAAATGTGTTTAAGTTAGAATCGGAAAATAAAGTATTTGAACGAAAACAACTATAAAAACTACAGTTAAAGCCAGCGAATATCTCGTCATATCTTGTGAGTGGATCGCGATTCCGATATGGTGATAGATTCATCAAAGCACTGCACTTGTTAAGGCTAGTATTTAGTTAGAAGCAGTTTGACAGTTCAAAATTTACTCTTCCATCATAACTGAGACAGACTGAGGTCGAAATATCAACAGAAAACCCGATGAATCCAACTTTTATTTTAATTTTATAACAATGTGTAGAAACTTAATTCCGTTTGACGTCATTTGAGGCCAAACAAAAAACGAGCTAATCATGTAACATACGATAGTGATTGGCTATATCCAATATCATACGTTGTGATTTGTGACTAGCTTTTCGTGACAAAATGATTTTTTTATTGCATAGATTGGCGTTCGCGATCACCGTACATCTGTTGTTAAGAAGCTACCAAACCCCATAGGCATAACAACGTAAATACCTCTACCCTCCTTGAGAGATGAGGTCTAAAACGCTAAATGTAAATTTACAAGTACTTTGAAATTCGCATAATTTTAACATCGAGAAAAATCTACCAGAAACCCAGGGTTTGGTATTTTTAAATGCTTCCAAACTGTATACAATCAGCATGTATAGAACTAGAACAGGTCTACGTTACAGAGTCCCACTATAAAAAACCGTTCAGTACTGAGCACAATTTTCGCCCACACGGGTTTTTCCATTCACATCGTCGGTAAACGAATTTTAATCCTTCGTTGTTGAGGTAATATGATTCATATTTCAAAACAGTCAAAGTTTATTCTAGCTAAGCTAAATTGTATTAAATAATAAACGTGTCGCGCGTCTAACCTGTATGCGTAACTGCTTCACGGCAGAAATAGGCAGACCTACCTAGCTTGACTTTCAATTCGCCCCACAACCAGCTAGGACTATTCGAATATTTTACCGGTGGTAGGACCTCTTGGGAGTCCGCACGGGCAGGTATCACCGCCCTGCCTATTTCTGCCGTGAAGCAGTAATGCGTTTCGGTTTGAAGGGTGGGGCAGCCGTTGTAACTATACTTGAGACCTTAGAACTTATATCTCAAGGTGGGTGGCGCATTTACGTCGTAGATGTCTATGGGCTCCAGTAACCACTTAACACCAGGTGGGCTGTGAACTCGTCCACCCATCTAGCAACTGGGATGAAATTAAATGAAATGAGATTAGATGATATGGGATGAAATGTAATCTCAGTAAAATGGTGGTCATTTACTGTGATTTTTTCAGTGGACTTTTTGGAGGATCCCGAGAAGTTGCGTCCAACGGCTTTGTTTCGTTTTCCCACATTTGTGCACTTTCACAGTTATTAAACACTTAATAAACCACCGTTATTACACATTTAAACCTGAAGAAATACCAAATAGACAAATAAAACAATTCACACGATTTCACTCCTCGGGTTCCCGCCAAAAAGTCCTCTCTTACTAGTATGACCGTAGTTAACCTAAAATCTGTATTGTGAGCCGTGTGCAATTATAGAACTCTAAGTATCAGGAACATTAACTTCGGACCCCTGCATCCAGCCCACAACGAGTGGCCATAAGCATGCTATAATCAGCAGCTGCTTCAAATACACTGTGATTTCACATCTAAAAACTTTAGTAGGTACTCCACAGAATTTGTGATCGAACGGAACATCAATGAATTTTGTATGCGTACTTACACAGTCCGCTGGCGCTGAAGAGGCACACTTCGATGATAAATCCAAACGAACGATACGAAGCGAATTCCAGTATCTGTATGAGTATCGCCGCAACAGTTGTCGTCACCGTGAAATAGTAGAACCATTTCATGTACGAGATTATTCTCTGAAAGTAAATCATTCAATTTTAAATGACGAACAGAATCTGGCGTGTCCATTGAAGTCTTTTTATTTTTATTTTTGTATTGCTTAGATGGGTGGACGAGCTCACAGGCCACCTGGTGTTAAGTTTTTATTTTTATTTTTTATGGCTTATATGGATGGACGAGCTCACAGCCTACCTGGTGTTAAGTGGTTACTGGAGCCCATAGACATCTACGTAAATGGGCCACCCACCTTGAAATATAAGTTCTAAGGTCTCAGTATAGTTACAACGGCTGCCCCCACCCTTCAAACCGAAACGCATTACTGCTTCACGGCAGAAATAGGCAGGGTGGTGGTACCTATCCGCGCGGACTCACAAGTCGTCGTGGCCTTAAGGATAAGACGCCCGGTGCATTCGTATCGAGCGATGCGACTTCTTGCAATCAGTCAGCTAGACTATGAGCAGATGTGTTGAGAGCTGTTAGGCGGTCAGAGCAAAATCTCCATCGAGACTGCTCCACTCTGTCAACCGTGTCTATCAAGATTTAGGATATGTCGCCTTTTAAGCCTATTTATTAGGTGTGGTTAATTGCGTGGCAAGCTTATTAGGATGCATTTCTAGCCTTTATCTATTGAAGTCGTCGTGGCCTTAAGCATAAGACGCCCGGTGCATTCGTATCGAACGATGCGACTTTAATGTTTTTATTATTTTAATATTATAAAGCTGAAGAGTTTGTTTGTTTGAACGCGCTAATCTCAGGAATTACTGGTCCAATTTGAAATTTTTTTTCAGTGTTAGATAGTCCATTTATCGAGGAAGACTATAGGCTATATAAAATCACGCTAAGACCAATGAATTTTTAACTTCCTGTTTTGAAGTGGGTTAAAAAGCGTGATTTTGATACCTTAAATAACTCCTTAACGTTCTATTATGTATTCAAAAATATTTTCACTTTCTACGTAAATGAAGAGGCGGGTAAAATTTTGCGTTATGCCAAAGTAACTATTTCACGCGGACGAAGTCGCGGGCAAAAGCTAGTGTTTTTATAATGTAAAAATACATACATAACAAATCTTCGCGATTGACTTCTACGGTGAAATAATAACATCGTGTGATAAAGTCGTCGTGGCCTAAACGATAAGACGTCCGGTGCATTCGTGTCGAGCCATGCATCGGTGTTCGAATCCCGCAGGCGGGTACCGATTTTTCTAATGAAAGACGTACTTAAGAAATGTTCACGATTGACTTCCACGGTGAAGGAATAACATAGTGTAATAAAAATGTCAAATCCAAAAAAATATTATTTGCGTAATTACTGGTGTTAGGACCTCTAGTCAGTCCGGACTGGTAGGTACCACCGCCCTGCCTATTTCTGCCGTGAAGCAGTATTGCGTTTCAGTTTGAAGTGTGGGGCAGCCATTGTAACTAAACTGAGACCTTAGAACTCATATCTCAAGGTGGGTGGCGGCATTTACATTGTAGATGTCTAGGGGCATCGGTAACCATTTAACATCACTTAGACCGTGAGCTAATACCATCTAAACAATAAGCTGCATGTCTCCAAGTCAGTGGCGATATTCAATTAAGTTCGTCCACTCGTCTGTGCAATAAAAAACAAATATAGACAGAATGTTTATATTACATGTTGAGTTCAGGGTCCATTCGCAATTTGCGTCATGTTAATACCGTTATCAATATCTGTAATAAAATACGTATTGCTGTTTGTTTACGTGAAACAGTAATCAACAGGGGCGTGGAATAACACTACACGTATATAAATTAATTTAAAATATAAAATGAAACAGTGCAATGTTTTTTGGCGTGAATTAATTTCTTAATCTCTAGCACGTTCCTAATTGGATACTTTTTTCCTCGAATTATCTTTTAATCGACTTAAAATAAATAAAAAAAAAATTTTTTTTAATTGAACTGTATTTTTTTGTGTATATAGATTTTTTTAGGGGGGGCGATTTTTGTAATTTTTTCTGATATGAAAGGTGTGCTTCTGATGTGGGCCCATTTAAATTCTATCAAGATCTGACCAGTGGTTTTTGAGTTATCCACCGGATTGTATTTTTATGGTTGATATCCTTTCAGGCGACTTTGACTTGGGAAAGGTGGATCCATTCACATCTTAAAATCTGTTAACGGTCAGCATGAGCAATATTTGTATATAAATATATATATAATCTGAATCTCGAAAACGGCTTCAACGATTTTCATAAAAACTAGTATACGGGAGATTTCGTGGGCGATAAATCGATGTAGCTACGATTTATTTTCAGAAAATGTCGTTTTATTTGTGTTTTCAATAATCAACGTTATCGATAATTTTGTTTTTTTCTTTAAATAACCAGTTCATATTTTTTTATTATTCTGTCGGTAAGATCGAAAAATATTATTCATATTTCATCATTTTATCAATATGTATTTCGTATTTAAATATAATTTCTAAAAAACACAATATATAAAAAAAAATCCTCATTCTCCAGGTCATTTAGTTTATTATTGAAACTGGGAAGTTCGGGAAGTTGATTCTTGTAGATTACAAACATATGTTTTTTTTTTTAATTGTCAATTAAAAATAATTTCGACAACCTATCAGTCGGAAAACAGTTCGCTCGAATTATTGAAAACATTTGAGACATCGAATGAACGTTGATGTGTTTAACCCAAAGATCAACGCCCTATCAAATTATGAACAGCGATAAGACTCGAATTTTTTCGGAAGTGATTTGGGGACAGTCCATAACTGTCTTAATGCTCCTGATAATATTGGTAATGTTTGTAAACAACGATCGGATAGTCAGAAAGCAGAAAAATAATATAACTTTTTATGATAAGACCACAATATTTGTAAATAATAAACTATTTTCGTTAGTTTGTCTTAAGTAAACCGCATGAGTTTGGAAATAGGGACTATAATTTTTTGGTACAGTTTTTAAATAAATTATATGCTAAAATTGGACACAGATTCTAAATATGAATGTTGTAGGATTGTTATTTGCGTATGTTTCTCGATCACGTAAAAATGCTTGAATGAATTTGGATGAATTCCGCACAAACTTTTTTTTTTCTGGTGGTAGGACCTCTTGTGAGTCCGCTCGGGTGGGTACCACCACTCTGCCTATTTCTGCCGTGAAGCAGTAATGCGTTTCGGTTTGAAGGGTAGGGCAGCCGTTGTAACTATACTTGGGACCTTAGAACTTATTCTCAAGGTGGGTGGCGCATTTACGTTGTGGATGTCTATGGGCTCCAGTAACCACTTAACACCAGGTGGGCTGTGAGCTCGTCCACCCATCTAAGCAATAAAAATAATAATAAAACATGGTTTGTAACCCGGATTAATACATACGTTTTATTATAATGGTATCGACAACGAAAAAAAGGAATTTTTTAAATTGGAAAAATACTAGAGCTACAATTTGAACCGGTAAAAGCGCGGGAGATTTTAACGTTTTTAAATGTTTATATCAGAATTCACGTCTCTGTAATTAATTATTAAATTAATTAGCGGGGCCCAAATAAGGCTTCAGCCGCCTCGAAGAACTATATCTCTACCAAAAGTACTGCCGATAGACGCGGAAGGACGGGGGCCCCCACCATGTGTATTTTTCCAAGAAAGCCTCACGAAGCCACGACCATCAGCATTGAGGATTATCGACGCAAGGAGGAGAGTTTTTGTAGTCAAACATCTTATAAGTTTGGGTCGGCGTTAATATAAATTACTAACCTTATGAGCACCATAAATCAGAAAAGATGTTAGTATAATTTCTAGGCAGTAGAGTGCGATGCTCAGCTCCGTAGGTACGCTGGTCGTGATGCCGTGGTACACGGTGAAGACGTCTTTTTGATAATGAACACCGTAGCTGTGCAAGCCAACCAGGAAGGCGCTGAAAAACTGCGAAAAGAAAGTAATTTGTTATTAGCTACGAAACTAAAGATAAAAAAATTATTACCAAATTAAAACATACAAAGGTGCTTATTATAGTAGATGATGTTCTATTTATTTCAAAAATACTTTTTGGCGGGAACGCTATGAGTGAAGTTGTGTGATTTGTTTTATTTTGTCTATTTAGTGTTTCTTCGGGTTTAAATGGGTAATAACGGTGGTTTATTAACTGTTTAGTATCTGTGACGTAACTTCTTGAGATCCTCCAAAAAGTCTACTAAAAAAATCTCAGTGAATGACCACCATTTTAATGAGATTATATTTCATTCCGTATCATCTCATCTCATTTCATTTAATTTCATCCCAGTTGATTAACGTCTCAGATCAATCATTTCTTTCATTTCATTTCATTTTACTCCATATTATCATTTTTCATAAAAATAAGAATATAAATTAAAATAAGACATGACTTAAAGGTCATAGACACCAGGTCATAAAATCCCATAAAAAAAATTTCAATCCCACCGACAGCCTACTATGACGTTTGCAACAGCGCCATCCTATGGCTAGCTCATTCAAACTAAAATTGCTTTTATAAAAATAGTATCATGTTATATGGTAAGCACGTATTTCTATTGTGAAGCAGTAATGCGTTAGTAGTTTGAAGAGGGGGGCAGCCGTTGTACTATAAAAACTGTGAAGTAGAGCACATGCCTCGAGATAGGTTGCGGCATGTACGTTGTTGATGTCTATGGGCTCCAGTGACCACTTAAGACCAGGTGGGTCGTGAACTCGTCCTCCCATCTAAGCAACAATAAAATGAAAAAAATACGCACGTTAGAATTTCGAACCAAATAAAAACATTACAAATTGGGATTGTTAAGTATTGTATTGTTACACATTAAATAAGTCAAAAAAATTTATACCACCTATTGTATTTCAAACCCTACCTATAGTCACAGCACTAGTAACATGTACCAGCCCTAGTAACATTGTAACCTTATGCACGAAATTTCAAATCACACACAAAGATTAATAAATGTAGGGTGCTTACTGATTCAATCCATTATCGTTGTTTACATAATAAATTTATGGAAATCATTAGTATGTTATATTTATAATACGTCGCACATAAATCTGCATTATCTCAATTATAAAACTATCAGAGACGTTCTTTGAGACTTGTAAATATTTACAAAAAACTATTTGTACCTATGCGCGTTTCGCCTTCAACTTTGAATCATTGATTTTCAGTTTTCGTCTAATTATTTCGTCTAATTATGTGTTCGTGCAGTTAGTTATTGAAGACCTTTTTTTAAAACTCATTTTAAACAATATAATATTTTCTTCGGTTTTCGTGTGTCTTTGGAATAATTAAAACAATTTTTACGGTTTTACGTTTCGCTACGAATTTCCCGTATACAAATTTCTCCATTAAACACCCCGCCAATCCCCGTAGATTGAAATTCGTGCAGAACTAGCCAAATCGTAAACGGCTTTCCGTGTTTTCAGTTAACAGTGTTGATTCACCCGCCCTTGAAACATTAATGGGAGTTTACCGTACTTTACGAAGTCACTTTGTCAATGGAGCCAGGGAAACATTAATTTGCAGCAAAAATAGACTTAGCGCGTTAGTTCACACGCAGACTCATAATCGAGACAGTGGATCGTTGATTTTAACGGCCAGATGAATTAACTGCTCATCTTGAAACGGATTTATAGAAACCAGAATTTATTATCGTCGTAACAACAAACAGGCTTTACGAATCCAGAAATTGGCCAGACGTGACCGATAGTGACGATCTAACAGTCGATGCTAATACCAAATAAGACGCAGCATTCATTAACAAAGATAAATGTCGCGTATTAAGCGAAAGGTCGTTTAAACCGAATAGCCTTTTGACCCTTCAATATGATAAACGAGCACATATTACTATGTTAGCATGCTTAGATAGAGATAATCCTATCATAACAGTTCCATCATCTTTTATACCGAATTTCGATTACTACCGCGTTTGTCCAGAGCGCGATTTCAGTTGGTCTTGAACTACCTTGACCTGCTTTTCTTGAAGGCTTGTAATGGGAGATTTGCCTTGCTGGAGGTCCTTGGCGATGCCCTCTCTGGTGGTAAGATTTTGAGCGACATTACCGACGTGCGATTAGGCCGTAAACGCGTACTCCACACCAATAAAATACTTAGTTAAGTTCTCTTTCTTAAAATACCGATGGTGAGTGGTTACCGTCGCCCATGGACTTCAGCAATGCCAGGGGCAGAGCCAAGCCGCTGCATACCGTTAAGTACTCTCCACAGGCCTCGTTTGAAGAAAGATATGTCATAGCGCTCGGGAAACACCGTGGAGGGGAGCTTATGCCAAAGTCGGGTGGTACGTGGCAAAAAAAATCTCTGGAAACGCACTGTGGATGAACGCAGTGGCTCCAGGTAGTATAGATGAACTCTACTTCGGTGGCGGGCGGTGCAATGGTAAAAACGGGATGATGATATCATCTCAAACAATTCCTCAGAGCACTCCCCAAATTCGTCCTAGAACGCCCGCATCATCCTAATTATATCACCATCATTGCAAATGATGTACATAGCCATCATTCTCGTAAAATGACAAAAAAAAATTGATCCTCTCACCAGATTGATATATCCGAATACTAACACGCCTTTCCTTAGAGGCATGCAGAAACAGCACCTTCCGAATTCTGGTAGATCGCAATACATTGTCACTGTGTTTTATATTATACTTAAAAAATTTTAGAGCGCAATACGCGTATCGTCCGGCAAGCGGATGAAGACTGACAAAATTGTACTAAATACATGACCATTTATTCAATGGACGGCGTTGTGACGCGTCGCAATGGGAAATTATCGGGAATGCTATTGTATTACGGATTTTGAAGAATCCCTTGTATTTTTTTTGCGTAGGTAATTGATGGGCGGGCGCATGACTAGATAGTGGTTTGCGAGATAAACAGAATGCTGTTTCCGTTTTGCAAAAACAAAAAAGGGTGCGTGTACTTATGTACGCGCGTAAGAATTTATACTTTTTTTTTATTAAATTTATTTCTTTTTTTTTATATATATATTAAATAATTAATAATAAATATTTAACGTTAATAATTTAATAATATTTAGTATGAATTATATTAAATTATAATTTTGTCATTTATATTACTAAAAAATTAATGCTAATAACACTTTTTTTACGAGTGTACATGCGCGAAAGTTCACCTGCGGCTATATTCAGACTCACCAAGCTACGTCGGTCGTATTGTAATGAGCGATTTAGTGGGCAACTTCGTTCTGTTAATTTTGTGTCACGGTGCGCGCGCCTCGTAAAATTTCACTCTCATCAATTTTTCATAACGCGCCTAAAGAAGTATAACTTCAAAAACAAACAAAAAAAAGAATCAACATCGTGGAATTAAAGCCAATAACAATTTGAATTCAAAATCCGTTAAATAATCGTATTTTTTAATATGATATTTTGTATCGCTAGGAACAGGAGAATAATAATTTTATCCAATCTTTCTGTCTGTTTGTTTGTTATCTATCACAGTCACTTTATTCAGAAGCTTTTTCGGAAATATCTGTTACCACATTTAAGAAGAGAATTCGATGTCGTTATAAAGTTTCTTCTGAACTAAGTTTTGTTGTGAGTTCTTAAAATCGGAAGTGGAAGAAGTGAATCGGGGATATATTGATCACAATAATTATACTATTTTAAAATATGAAATGTCACAATTGAAAAGGTGGAATTATTTTAACTTATGATATTCGCAGTTATAGCTGTTTACACGCAATGTACTTTAAAATAAAAGCTAAGTCCCTGGTTTTGTGGATACCATTGCCTGCAGTGAATACGTACCTTCAGGCGAGCGACTTCTTCACCTGTGATCGAAAGTAATAAAGAAATATAACAGAGCAGTATGCTTAGTCCAGGTTTTAACGTTCTCGATAGCGTAAAAGTTAACTTAAGTTTGTATGGAGTTGGAATAGCGCCCCTAGCGGCAAACGTAGGCAAACGTTCCCTCTTGACAGTAAATGGATTCCCCAACGTTAAAAAAAAAAGTGCGTGCGTACAAAGTACACATAGTCAGAAGTGATACTTTTTTGGCGAACTAATTTATAAGTCTTGCTTTTATTTATACAAATCTAAAACTTTAGATTTCAGAGACTTAGGGGAAGGGAAAAAGGAAGATATTATGTTCCCGCCAAAAGTCTGTCAAATGTCAATCTCAAACCTCAGTGTTGACAGTCACATTATGTTTAGATTTCTAAATTGTAAATGACTAATATTTTGCCAATTGAATTGACTAATTTAATTTCATGCTATTTGATTAATGTTCCATATTCTTTTCATTTCATTTCAATTCCTATTAACATTTTTCACAAAAAAAAATATAAAATTAGGCTGTATGGTATGATACATTTGCCTTTCCAGTTGGAAAAATACAACAACTACTATGTACTACTGACATTTGGCAAGTACTTAATTTCAATAGTAGTTTGATGTCACTTCCGTTACATACCTGCGTGACGTTCTGTAAAAAATTTACCCCCATGCGCCTAAAGAAGTTTCACTTCAAAAAGGCAAACGTTCCAACTCCATACAAATCCGAGTTAACTTTTACGCTATCGAGAACGTTAAAAAACTAGCACTAGCACATACTACATAGTTTTTTTTTTTTTTATGATTGAAAGTTTACTGGTGGCCCGAAGGCCTTTCCAGTTTCACCAGGACAGGTGGGCGAGCAAAGGCTCAGCCAAGAGGGGTGGGATTTGCTAACAACTGCCCGAGCGCCTCCGAAGGAGACCTAACAACTCAAGAGCAATTGTTTCGCGAATGAATCTACTACCGGATCGGAATCGCGACCCGCTGAGAAGATCCGGCGAGAAACTCAGCGGGCTGATGCATGGGTTAGGTTGCACGTCGACCTCTTTGTCGAGTTCGACGAGTACGGTTACCGGGGTCCCTAAGCCTGCCCCTAGAATTAGAGCTGAAGGCATCTAATACAAAGGTTATTGGATCTGATGGATCCGTAAGGACGTGTCTAGGGCGTCGACGGTGACTGGCTCCTGCATGATCAGGATTCGGGGAGTAGTCAGCGGCGGCAACGATAAGGCGATTATCATGACGCATAGCCTTATCGAAGTATCGTTCCGACGCTGACTTCATGTATTTCCGAATTGATTCGAGGTCCAGGTCGTCGTGTAGGTCAACGTTCCTCACGAACCACGGAGCCCCGACAGCTAACCTGCAAAAGCGGGATTGTAGGGATTGGAGGGTGTCTATGTGTGTGCGGGCCGCGTGAGCGAACACCACACTCGCGTAAGTCATGACGGGACTACATAGTTACCCTTGATACAGCGCGTATTGTGAGGAGGTATTTTCAATAAAAACTTTTTAAATATAGTTAAATATTAATAATTCAAAACAGTAATAATATATTTTTTTTCTTTTTCAGTTTTAGAGTTTTATTCGTTCATCGTGATTTACTGTTACTGCAATTATTAAAGGGGAATGCCCATTTCAGGCCCAAAGCGGACAATAGATTAGAGAAAAAATACTTAGTGCATTAATTTTGTCATAAATAAATATGCATTTACTTTCTTCCAAATAAGTGCCACTACAGTTTACAATAAATAGTTTAAAAAAAGTAACTCTGTTGAAAAAAACAAGATTTTTATTTTTGCGGGAAAAATATTGCCAGCATCAAAACCTTTTACGTATTAAGTAAATATTTTAAGTATATAAAAAAAACATATAAATAAATCATTTTAAGTATTATCTTTAATCAATCGATTTTAATCGATTATAAGCACATAAAATAACATAAAGACATAGCCATTGGACTTTAACTTGTTACTATACTTGAGACCTTAGAACTTATATTTCAAGGTGGGTGGCGCATTTACGTTGTAGAGGTTTGTGGGCTCCAGTAACCACTTAACACCAGGGTGGCTGTGACATCGTCCACCCATCTAAGCAATAAAAAAAAACTTAACTTGTATTGTTATTTAAATATGTACAACTAAAACAAAAACATAAAAAATAAAAAATAATCTGTACTCGTAAAAAAAAGATTAAGAAATAAATCGATTATCGGTTATTTATTTATTATTACGGTTATTACGTTTTACGGTTATTTAAAATGATCGATATAATATGAATTTCATGTAATTATTTTTCATTATACTGACAACACTAGTTTTAATCTGACTGACACTTCGCTTGCTGCTTGTGCTTGCGTTCAAAATGGATGTGTTTTGATTTTTCTTCGATTTATTTTGCTTTTATCAATAACGTTACGTACTACGACTGAAAAACATTGTGTGAATTGTGGTTTTAACTTGACCGAGATTTAAAACCGTGTATATGCTCTCCTGTGCTATTTTTAGATGATTTACTATGTGTATGAAGATGAAGAAAATATAGATATTTAAAGAAGTATGTGTGTTTTTTATACCCTAATAACTACTATTGGACTATAACTACATTATAACTACATTAGGAACATCTTAAACATTAAAAAAAGAAAAGTTCTTGAAGTATTTATATAGAAAATTAACCTCAAAACAAGTTTTTATTTTTATTATATTTTTTATAATAGTGGCCTCAATTTCAATATATTTTTTAGATATCTAATACATTTAAGAATTTGAATCAGTCCATTTTTATAGTAATATTTGATGTCCACCTAGCCTATGATCCACCATGCCTAGCACACTATGGAGAGTGGGCATTCCCCCTTTAATGGGTATAAAATAAAGTTTCATGTGCATCAAAATTAAGATACCTAATGTATCATGTGAAGTGTATAAGTGTGGTACAAGTCGTTTGAACTCACCCTACCACTCTGCCGTCAAGTAACTTTCCAGTTTAATCTTTGTAATTTCTTTGAAGAATCCATAATTGTATTGACACTTTAACGATTGTTTATTAAAACTAAAGTTGACTACATAAACTTTCTTTATCAGTTCAATTTCAAATTTGTATAATTACGTCATTGTTTACATTCATTTGTACGCGGAAAGATACATAAGTAAACAAAAGTATCGATGGAAATTATCCCGTAAAATTTTTGACACATAAATTATTGAGATAAAAAAAATTCTCGGTAATTGCTTATCAGTGGAGTGTGCATTTACAATAACAACGTTAGCCGCGTGAAAACGAATGTCGCGTCCGACAATCTCGCTTTAGCGATCGACTTCTTTCAGTCGATCAACTTTGAGCGCGTTAACGCTTTGGGCGACGCCATTCGCGCTGCCTCCACTGCACAACACTTTATCGCCGTTGTGCAAGAATACGCCAACGTATACGCGTCATTAAATACGTACGTCCTCCCCTCACTCCGCCGGTAATCAATGGCGTATATAAGTAGAATAAAGCCCCTATCCGTAACGATAGGATTTTTTAACGCTTACGGTCTCGCAAATCAACCTGATCAGGTTTCTGACTTTTTGCGTGACCATCAAATTGATATCTTTTTAGTGCAGGAGACCCTACTTAAGCCCGCGCGCCGTGACCCTAAAATCGCGAACTATAACATGGTCAGGAACGACAGGCTCTCTGCTCGTGGTGGTGGTACCGTCATTTACTATAGAAGAGCCCTGCATTGCGTCCCGCTCGATCCTCCCGCGCTCGCTAATATCGAAGCATCAGTGTGCCGAATCTCACTGACGGGACACGCGCCGATCGTTATCGCGTCCGTTTATCTTCCACCGGATAAGATCGTTCTAAGCAGTGATATCGAGGCGCTGCTCGGCATGGAGAGCTCTGTCATTCTGGCGGGCCACCTAAATTGTAAACACATCAGGTGGAACTCACACACCACAACCCCGAATGGCAGGCAGCTTGACGCGTTAGTCGATGATCTCGCCTTCGATATCGTCGCTCCGCTAACCCCGACTCACTACCCGCTAAATATCGCGCATCGCCCGGATATACTCGACAAAGCGTTATTAAAAAACGTAACTCTGCGCTTACATTCGATCGAAGTAGTTTCAGAGTTAGATTCAGACCACCGTCCCGTCGTTATGAAGCTCGGTCGCGCTCCCGATTCCGTTCCCGTCACGAGGACTGTGGTGGATTGGCACACGCTGGGCATCAGCCTGGCTGAATCTGATCCACCATCGCTCCCGTTTAGCCCGGACTCTACCCCGTCTCCTCAGGATACCGCTGAAGCCATAGACATCTTAACGTCACACATCACCTCGACATTAGATAGGTCATCGAAACAAGTTGTAGCGGAGGACTTTCTTCACCGCTTCAAATTGTCCGACGATATTAGGGAACTCCTTAGAGCTAAGAACGCCTCGATACGCGCCTACGACAGGTATCCTACCGCGGAAAATTGTATTCGAATGCGTGCCTTACAATGCGACGTAAAGTCTCGCATCGCCGAAGTCCGAGATGCCAGATGGTCTGATTTCTTAGAAGGACTCGCGCCCTCCCAAAGGTCTTACTACCGCTTAGCTCGTACTCTCAAATCGGATACGGTAGTAAGTATGCCCCCCCTCGTAGGCCCCTCAGGCCGACTCGCGGCGCTCGATGATGACGAAAAAGCAGAGCTGCTGGCTGATACATTGCAAACCCAGTGCACGCCCAGCACTCAATCCGTGGACCCTGTTCATGTAGAATTCGTAGACAGTGAGGTAGAACGCAGAGCCTCCTTGCCACCCTCGGATGCGTTACCACCCGTCACCCCGATGGAAGTTAAAGACTTGATCAAAGACCTACGTCCCCGCAAGGCTCCCGGTTCCGACGGTATATCCAACCGCTTTATTAAACTTCTACCCGTCCAACTCATCGTGATGTTGGCATCTATTTTCAATGCCGCTATGGCGAACTGTAACTTTCCCGCGGTGTGGAAAGAAGCGGACGTTATCGGCATACATAAACCCGGTAAACCGAAAAATCATCCGACGAGCTACCGCCCGATTAGCCTCCTCATGTCTCTAGGCAAACTGTATGAGCGTCTGCTCTACAAACGCCTCAGAGACTTCGTCTCATCCAAGGGCATTCTCATCGATGAACAATTCGGATTCCGTACAAATCACTCATGCGTTCAACAGGTGCACCGCCTCACGGAGCACATTCTTGTGGGGCTTAATCGACCAAAACCGTTATACACGGGAGCTCTCTTCTTCGACGTCGCAAAAGCGTTCGACAAAGTCTGGCACAACGGTTTGATTTTCAAACTATTCAACATGGGCGTGCCGGATAGTCTCGTGCTCATCATACGGAACTTCTTGTCGAACCGCTCTTTTCGATATCGAGTCGAGGGAACCCGCTCCTCCCCACGACCTCTCACAGCTGGAGTCCCGCAAGGCTCTGTCCTATCACCCCTCCTATTTAGCTTATTCGTTAACGATATTCCCCGGTCGCCGCCGACCCATTTAGCTTTATTCGCCGACGACACGACTGTTTACTATTCCAGTAGAAACAAGTCCCTAATCGCGAAGAAGCTTCAGAGCGCAGCCCTAGCCCTAGGACAGTGGTTCCGAAAATGGCGCATAGACATCAACCCAGCGAAAAGTACTGCGGTGATATTTCAGAGGGGAAGCTCCACACGGATTTCCTCCCGTATTAGGAGGAGGAATCTCACACCACCGATTACTCTCTTTAGACAACCCATACCCTGGGCCAGGAAGGTCAAGTACCTGGGCGTTACCCTGGATGCATCGATGACATTCCGCCCGCATATAAAATCAGTCCGTGACCATGCCGCGTTTATCCTCGGTAGACTCTACCCCATGATCTGTAAGCGGAGTAAAATGTCCCTTCGGAACAAGGTGACACTTTACAAAACTTGCATAAGGCCCGTCATGACTTACGCGAGTGTGGTGTTCGCTCACGCGGCCCGCACACACATAGACACCCTCCAATCTCTACAATCCCGCTTTTGCAGGTTAGCCGTCGGAGCTCCGTGGTTCGTGAGGAACATTGACCTACACGACGACCTGGGCCTCGAATCTATCCAGAAATACATGAAGTCAGCGTCGGAACGGTACTTCGATAAGGCTATGCGTCATGATAATCGCCTTATCGTTGCCGCCGCTGACTACTCCCTGAATCCTGATCACGCAGGAGCCAGTCACCGTCGACGCCCTAGACACGTCCTTATGGATCCATCAGATCCAATAACCTTTGCATTAGACGCCTTCAGCTCTAACACTAGGAGCAGGCTTAGGGACATCGGTAACCGTACTCGTCGAACTCGACAAAGAGTTCGCCGTGCAACCTAACCCATGAATCAGCTCGCTGAGTTTCTCGCCGGATCTACTCAGTGGGTCGCCATTCCGATCCGGTGGTAGATTCAGCGAAGCACTGCTCTTTCTAGGGTTAGCAAACATTCTCAGGTTGAGCCCGTGAGCTCGCCTACCCTACATGCGAATAGATATGTGAAATAAAAAAGGGGAACCACGAAGGACATACATAAATACTTATATAGTATCTAAATTATATAAGTACTTGCGTTGTCCTTTGTACCTATAATTGAATTGACATTTATCATGTAACATAGTGTTCATTTACCGATGTTCTGAATCACTCTGTTGGTCCAAATGATCAAATAAATAAATGCGTAATTATGTATACTAGAGGTCCACAGTAGTCGAAATTCGACTATAATTAATTGGAATTGTAAGTTTGTACACATACTATAAATACAAATTTCGCCAAGGCTACACTATAAAAAAAGATTAATAAAGACAAACAATATTTAATCTATTCTCAATTTGACCATAAACGTCAAGAACAAAAGTTTAACAATAAATAGTATACATACGTGTGTGCGTCAAATACATGGTAGTGTGTGTAATGTTTTCTTTATTGATTTAATGTATCTTTTAGGCATTATTTTAAAAAAATATTAGCATTGTGCACTTCTTCTCTATATTCTCTATAAGTGTGGAAAATTTCATACTCCTTCGTCCGCGCAATTTTCGTAAAAAGGGATATAAAGTTTTTGCTTCACGTATTAATATATAGATAGATAATAAATACCCAGCTACAGAGCGAAAAAACCTACACGTCACACGAATGTTTGCCCGAAATAAGAATCAAACACATTACTGCTGACGCTATCTATTACACCACAGAATCAATTGCTCTGTTCATACTATTTAAATGGTCTGCAAAATGTTTTTAATGAATAGTTAAAGCGAAATGGAAATTCTAATTGGATTAAAAGACACGCGTCACTTGCCCTAGATTGCAAATCTTTGATACCAATCGGAAACACCGTCTAGGCGCAACTTCTCTTCTCCTTCTGAACCCTATGTTCAAAATTAATGTTATTTGAGTTATTAATAGTACAGAAAACATAGAAGATACGCTCGATAAGTTTGACCGCTGCTTCTCGGTACTGTGGCTGGTCGATTTATTTAGACTTTCAATAAGCATTTGTATTTTTATATTATTATATTAAGCTATGTACAAAGATCCAAACCACTTTGTCCATGGTTTTCTTTTTCCAATCGCTTCCTGCTATCGCTTTTTTTTATCTTCTATCCATATTTTTCTAGGGCGCCCTCTTCATCTTTTTCCTTTTGGTCCTTTCCACATAGTTGTCTGTAATGTCCATCTTTTGTCTGTGCGTCTTCTGGTTTGGAAGAAGCTGGAGGAGGCTTTTACTCGAGAAGGGGCTCCAATCAATGGTACAGAAGAAAGTAACGGATAGCGAGTAAAAAAAAAAGAAAGAAATTCTACCCTAGTATATATTAAATGGCATTTATTATATACTAGGGTAGCTATATGTAGTTATAGGATATTATTATGGATTATAGTATAATATATAGTATTGTAAGAAGCCTTATTTTATGTACTAATAAAAAAAACTTTGATACGAGATCTCGCTGTTCCATAGTATACGAAAGTACAGTCAACAAAAATAAACATAAAAATTTAAATGTAGTCGACGCGATGATTAGTGCATTCCTCAACTCCTGGGGTTCTAGTACGCTCTCCTGGTTCCACGAGTTATGGGCCAGACGTTCAAGGTCTTGATGCTAAACATTTTCGGGTTTCTGCCAATCGGCATGATCTTGAAGTCCCAGTTGTGTTGTATTAACGGCTGTAATAAACCTCAAATGAGAACACAAGAACATTCGTAGCAGAAATAAAGATACCTAATTTTGTGTAATTTACCCTTGTATATTTTATTGCCAGTCATTATCACCCACCAAGGCCTGCTATCCAGGAAAGCGACAAGTTCAATGCCTAGGTCAAATGTCTGACGAGACAGACCCAACGTCATCATATTTAAACATATAATAATAATAATAATTTATAGTGACATTTCATGATTATTTACGACTGTAATTCATATATTTGTAGGCAGCCAAATCAATACGGCCAATAAACAGAATCACATATTATAGAGATTGGCAAAATTTGAAGCACTCGTTACTTAATAGCTGAATTTAATTTTAGGATAGCTGAAGAAACTCACGACTCGCTTGGAGGTAAGCGGTTACTGAAGCCAATTTGCAACATGAGCTGCAATTCTCAGCTTATATTGTAGAACGATTCGTCGACGTCGCTAAAACACGTCATTAAGGATCCTCCCGATCCATTAACGGTGTTTTTAGGTACCATAAGTACTGCTTAGCGTTCTCGCCGAACCTGTCGCTTGCGACGAAGGGCTCGACGAGCGAATTAACCCATAGACACAGCCCACTGAGTTTCTCGCCGGATCTTCTCAGTGGGTCGCGTTTCCGATCCGGTGGTAGATTCTGCGAAGCACTGCTCTTGCTAGCGCCAATGTTAGCAGCACTCCGGTTTGAGCCCCGTGAGCTCACCTACATGTTAGGGCGAAGCCGAAATAATCTCTCAAGGCTATCAGCATAGGTAGGAAAGAAAAAAAAAGGACTATTGGTCAACCCTTCAATCTGGAACGCATGTCTGCTTCACGGCGGAAATAGGCGAAGCAGTAGTGCCTATCTGTGCAAATTATACCTTACCACCAGCGCTACCAAATGCAAATTTCAGTAATACGTGACTAAATCGTGAACCAATCTTGAGGTTGAGCCAACTTCTTCGAACTTTATCGCGCTCAATTTTTTTATTATCATTTATTGCATTAAGCCCGCCGAACGAGAGCATGGACACCTCAAACACCATTAAAGGCCTTTCATAGAGGGTATCTTTATTGAAACAATGCTTTTCTATATAGTTAGTGTCTTTTATTTTATATCTCAATCAATCTTTATAAAAGTGCTTTACGTGTAATTTTTCTTCCTCCCTCTTTTTTGACAGTGTCATCTATTATAATTTTTTTCTTTTTCGACATGACAATTTCATCACAATAGGTTGAAGTCTTCCTACCTAGATGTGGTAGTGGCCTTGTTTGTCGCAACTACATTAAGACACAGGTTCTATTGTCGTTTAAACCTACAACACCCGATGGCTTGAAGCGGAAATATAGGTTCCCCGCGCACTAGGCAGCCTCGCTGTGGCAACCGAAATATTAGAGCAGCTAGTTATAGCAGCCAATCGACGCCAATTTACGATCTTTTCGTCGAGCGATTTGGACTTTATCTCGTAAAAAACGCAAAGCAAAGAAAATACACTGGATTCATCCTCTTTTTCTAGAACGGCATTCAAAAGGCTTATTCTATAACTATTTTAAAGAATTTCATGCATACCCAGACCGGGTTTTTTTTAATACAATAGATTGTACAAGCATGCTGTGTCATATAACTAACATTTGGCAAAACGAATATGCATTGGCTGCTACAGCAAGTGCGCGGGGCGTCATATTTGGTGGTATCTACTCTCTTTCGCGACGTTTCCCGTTAAGACATGCACTTGTTCAAACGAGGTATGACCAGATTTCTCGATGACAGACACTAGACTGGCTTGACTGCAATGCTTACAGAGTTTTTTGTTGTTAGCTCACTATTAAGTATCCTCGCCTGATGTAAAAACAGAAATTAAAATTGTAATGTCAAAGAAAGAAGGCGGAAAGTGTCCTTACGTTACATTTTACAAAACATGAAAATAATAAAACAAGATAAGTTTTGTGGGTCCACACGACTCTACATTAACGCTCTACTAAAACCACCTATTTCGGTTTGAAGGGTGTAGCAGCCATCGTATTGTAAAAACTCAGATGTTAGAACTCAGCTCAAGATTGGGTAGTCACAATTACGCTGTAGATGTCTATGGGCTCCGGTAACTTAATACCAGGTGAGCTCGTCAGCCCATCTAAGCAATTCATCAAGCAAAAAAGTTGAACATTGTTTTCTTTTCAGTTGGCAAAATTACCGTTAGCCAACGCCGGTCCTTCCTTTCTAGAATTCTGTCATGTTTGACATAATATTAAAATTAAGTTTCAGATTTTCAGAACAAAATTTTGTGTGCGAAAAATATATTTTTTTTTTCAACAACTTTTACATTTTATCAATGCTCAATGATTACTAATTGTATTAGGGCAAGATGCAAGTTATTTTGCCCACCATTGAGAAATTCCTCCTGCTGTATTCGTTACGATGTGGATCAATAACCGTGCTGCTGTGGACTTCAGTGAGTGAAAAGTGCCTGAGAAACCTTACCACCAATATAGACCTGCTTCTGAATTGCTTATCATTTCACTATCATCAGACGCCTGCAGCTTTAGCACTGACGAACTCGTCAAAGAGTTCAACGTGTAACCTAACCCATGCATCGACCCGCTGAATTTCTCGCCGGATCTTCTTTTTTTTTATTGCTTAGATGGGTGGACGAGCTCACAGCCCACCTGGTGTTAAGTGGTTATTGGAGCCCATAGACATCTGCAACGTAAATGCGCCACCCATCTTGAGGCATAAGTTCTAAGGTCTCAAGTATAGTAACAACGGTTGCCACAGCCTTCAAACCGAAACGCATTACTGCTTCACGGCAGAAATAGGCAGGGTGGTACCTATCCAGTGGCAGGGTTGTCAGTCCTATCCTGTAGCTGATACATTCGCAAAGCAGCTACCCTGGAGCGTTAGGTCTCCTTCGGAGACGCTTGAACTGCTGTTATCCAATCCCATCCCTTTCATATGTCCTTGCGAAACTGTAATTGTCTCCGGGCTCAAGTAATCTCTTCCACCTAAAAAAATAACCTTATCAAATCTTTACAAAAAATCCGGAATTTAACAAAAATCCTTAGACCTTTAAGGGCTCGCTGTGTACCTTAAAATCTACGGAATTCACAAACATATTACACTACAGTTATAATTTCTAAGCTCACAAGAAAAATATTCACGTTCGCGCCATTTTAGCTTTCATCGCCCCCCACTTTGTGGGGAGGGTTGTTGGAATCTAAAGTTCCTACACTATTCGGTCATTTTGATGGTCTTTTGATTAAACTCGGTGAGGGATCTAACATAATTTAGATATCCCTTGAATCACCCGACTGTCAACGTATATTATATACTTTTTAACATACTTAAAAAAGAAAGAGGTTCTCAACTCGACTGTATTTATTTTTGTGTTTTATCTCATAAAATTTTTCGACATCAACCGATTTTAATGGTTCTTTTTGTGTTTGAAAGCGGTTGCTTGAGTTTTTTTTGATAGTGCATATTATTTATTTAATTGACATTAACCACAAAGATGATATTCTCGATTCATATAATCAAAGTCGGTTTTCGTCTTTTAATAATATCTTGCGTTTTTACTGTGTAGCAGTAGTAAGAGCCCACTGAGTTTCTCGCCGGATCTTCTCAGTGGGTCGCGTTTCAGATCCGGTGATAGATTCTGCGAAACACGGCTCTTGCTAGGGTCAGTGTTAACAACACTCCGGTTTGAGCCCCGTGAGATCACCCACACACGTTAGGGTGAAGCTGAAATAGCCTCTCAAGGCTATCAGAATAGGTAGGGAAAAAAAAGTTGTAAATAGCCAATAGTAGCCAATAGTAGTCAATAGTAGCCAACAGTAGCCAATAGTAGCCAATAGTAGCCAAAAGCAGGTAAATGTATCGAAAAAAAAAAAACCTTTAAAAATACTTTTCAGTTGCGTTCGTTCCTGTGTCTAGTTTTCTTCATCATTGCTATATTAGAGGTGTTTGCCCTCCGTCATTTCCCGTTTGGGGCTTTACTGGTGGACACGTCTTCGAGGAAGCTAAAGCCGATTAATGAAGAAAACATTTACTACGTGTACGCCGCTTACATCAGCTTACTGGTTTCTGAGTCGTTTCTGTTCTTTCATCTTATTTACGTGGCTGTGGGTCTGTACACTGTGAGTTGATTTTGATATTAACAAATAAAAGGATTATGTGCATTTTTTTTTAAGCAGGCTAAGTCCAATTAAATTAATCAATACATTGATGGGGGAACAAACATCCGTACCTCTTAAAAATTGGAATGCTTTTTATTTTTAATTTTACTGCGTAGTAGGATGAACGCGCTCACAGATAATCTGGTTTTTAAAGTGGCTACCGGAATCCATAGACGTCTTTTTTTTCCTAATGATAGCCTTGAGAGGCTATTTCAGCGTAACCTTAACTAGTAGGTGAGCTCACGAGGCTCAAACCTGACGACGTTGCAGCAAGAGCCGTGCTTTGCAGAATCTACCACCGGATCGGAAACGCGACCCACTGAGAAGATCCGGCGAGAAACTCAGTGGGCTGTGTGTGAGGGATAGACGTCAAAACGTGTACGCCACCATCAACCCTGGGACAGGAAACCGAATTCTTAATTGTAGTACTACCTACATGATGTTTGTCAGTCCTTCTTGAAGTTATTTTTTCTCCTAGCTAATCGTTTTAGCCCAATTGTCGTAGCCCAAGGGGCTATTTTAACTTCACGCGGACTGGAAAAGTGCGTACGTACGAAGTAGTGTATGGCTCTAATAGGCACCGGATTGGTAGTGTTTCGTGCGACAGAGACAACGCTCTACGAAGCCGAAATTAGCCGATTGGCTCTTTCCAACGGTCGATGTGCAATATTTATCGTCGGGTACTGTACATTTTATACGATTGGTCTTGAGTGGTCTTCGTCCGTTATGTAATTAATGCACACAAATTTCGAACCAACGGCAGCAAAAGCTGTTACTGTATTTGGTGGAATAATAATAATAATAATAATAAGCAAAACAAATCCACTCACAGTTAGCACTTAAATATAACCTATTAGATGAAACAGAACCATACTACAAATATAAACCTACAAGTGTACTCAACAATGAGTCAGTAAAACTGTACTGGGACCGAGTCATCATTACCGACAAAACCACGACAAATAATAGACCGGATATTACACTAACACTAAAAGATAGAAAAATTACATACTTAATAGACATTGCAATACCTAATTCTGAAAATATAAGGAAAAAATACACTGAGAAAATACAAAAATATATACCACTAGCAGATGAAATACGACAAATGTGGCATCAACAGACCGTTAAAATTATACCCATAATAATTTCATCAACCGGACTCATTCCAAAATCATTACACACATCGCTCTCAGAACTTGATCTTAATAAATATTCATACATCGCTTTACAAAAATCTGTAATAATCGACACCTGTTCCATAGTGCGCCGATTCCTTACATCCACTACTCAAACCCCTACAACACTACACAATGAACCAACCCACTTGGCGTAAGCCCGTGCTAGGTTCACACTTACCAGCATTAGCTGAGAAAAAAAATATATCCATAATAATAATAATAATACTAATGCATTTCAGGAGAAATCTCGCCTATTTGAACCGTATCTAATATGCCGTTTTGTAACGTGGCTATTTGAGACGATATTTCTTTTCACCCTGTGCCTGATTCACAAGCTCCTCATAGGATGGTATCTGGCTATGTTGTTCTTCGTAGGTAATGTATATTTTTGTTTTGGAGGTAGCTATTCATTCAGTTCAACTTTGAGTCCAGGTACATTATGCGTCATAACTCGCTAAAACCGAAATGCCACTGCTCACCTTGAGATACAATTATAAGCTTTAACTAAATTGGAATAAGGATTTGATTTTTCGATCTGAATAGCGTTTCATTGCTTACCCGATAGTGCACAGTACTACATTCACAATGCAGGTAAAAATAACACAAATTATCGTTAAAATAAAATTAAACTTAGTTTTATTGTTGTGCGTTAATGTATTTGGTGAAAAAGGTTTGTATCTATCTTGGCACGAGTTCATATCATTCTAGCTCTGTGAGCTTAGTGCGAGTTTTTTAACGTTCTCGATAGCGTAAAAGTTAACTCAAATTTGTATGGAGTTAGAACGTTTATCTTCGTTTGCTGCTAAGGGCGCAATAAATAATTATTACAAAGAATTTCAATATCATAGGCTGATAGAGCGGCACAAAGAATTATTTTTTGAAGTTATACTTCTTTAGGCGCGTTATGAAAAATTGATGGAGTGAAATTTTACGATGCGCGCGCATCGTGACACAAAATTAACAGAAATGAAGTTGCCCACTAAATCGCTCATTACAATACAACCGACGTTACTTGGTGAGTCTGAATATAGCCGCAGGTGAATTTTCGCGCATGTACACTCGTAAAAAAAGTGTTATTAGCATTCATTTTTTAGTAATATAAATGACAAAATTATTATTTAATATAATACATACTAAATATTATTAAATTATTAACGTTAAATATTTATTATTAACTATTTAATATAAAAAAAAAAGAATAAATTTAATAAAAATAAAGTATAACTTCTTACAGGCGTACATAAGTACACGCACCCTTATTTGTATTGTATAGGTGGGTGGACGAGCTCAGGGCCCACCAAGTGTTAAGCGGTTACCGGAGCCCATAAACATTTACGACGTAAATGCTGCCAACTACATTGAGATATAAGTTCTAAAGGTATAGTAACCGGCAAACTTCTTGAGCAAATGACCTTGACTGCGCAGAACCGAATTTTAGATCACTTTGGTGGTGAGGGTGAGGCGCGACGGCAGGGGAAATCGTATCGAGCGCGTTATTGGTAGATCAGTAGAACCTTGCGTCCCGCACCGCGCCCTCGTTCCGCTTTCTCCCAAAAGTACGCTTGCGTACAGTGAAAAGTCTATCGTTATTAATTGTTAAGTTATTTGTTATAATTGCTTGTTGACTTTGTTGCCATTGCTATTTGTTGAGTGTTTGTTGATTTTTTATAAAAAATACACTATGCCGCGACAAACTGGTATAGTATTCAAAAGAAAGGGTAGAAAAATTGTGTACGACGTATATTGTTTCATTATAAAACAGGGGAAGAATGATATGGAAAAAGTAAAACAGACTTCGGAAGCAACAAAAACATCCGTGAGTACTGTTAGGTGCATTATTAACGAAGCTAAAGGCTCTGGCTTGCTCGCCGTGTTTCGGACTCCGGGTAAGAAAAGATCAGGGAAGAAGAAAGTTACCGGAATGGATAGTTTCGTTCAATCTGTAATAAAAAGATGTAATCATAATAACTACATAACAAGCAGCGAATCTCCGTACCGTAGAAAGGCTTCGAAAAATTTAAAGAAGATATAAATTTTAATGGCTCGGTATAAAGTTTACGACGAATTATGAAAGAACTAGGCTTCAGATGGAAAAAAAAAACAGAAAATAATCGGAAGCTGGTAATTGAAAAAAGTTACATTCGATTACTACGAATCGAATATCTTCAAAAAATAATTAATTATAGACAAAAAAGTAGACCGAACCGACCGAGTTGTAAACTACACCGATGATCCCTATGTCGACTCATCTCGATGATAGCAACTCGGGTGATAAAAACAGTGATGATGATGGTGAAGATTATGATAACGAAAAAAAAATTACAAATACCAGCTTCGCTTCAACTGAACCAAGACCTGGCAACAGCTCTAGTTTTGACTTAATAGAAGGAATATCTATTTTACCCCCAGATTAAATTATTACAATTATTAACCTATATTTTTTGTTGATGTTCTCATAAATATATAAATAAATACATGTGTTGATTTTAATAATTTAATGGCATTATGACGCAGAGTAAATAATGTTTTTGCACGTGATTGTACCATGCGCAAACTTACCCCCACTACGGCAACAAATGCTCAAGAAGTTTGCCGGCTATTATATCAGTATAGTTACAACGGCTGCCCCACCCTTCAAACCGAAACGCATTACTGCTTCACTGCAGAAATAGGCAGGGTGGTGGTACCTACCCGTGCAGACTCACAAGAGGTCCTACCACCAGTAACAATCTATTTTTATATAGTGTTCTTTTTTATTGTATGCTTAATATTTTTTTTTTGAATATAGTCTAATATTAATAATTAAAAATAATAATTTATATTTTTTTTCTTTTTCAGTTTTAGAGTTTTATTCGTTCATCGTGATTTACAGCTACTACAACTATTTACTGGGTTACGAAAGTTTCGTGTGCAACAAAATTCAGATACCTAATGTGTCATGTGAATTGTAAAATTGTATTGCTAAATGACTTAAATGATTTTAATTGTGTTGAAAGTAAAGGGTACGGTCATGAAATATGCGTTTTAGTATCGAAGACACTGTACTTGCAAAAATTCATTAGAATATTTTTATAATTAATATTTTTAAGCTATTGCATAACTTTTATAGCGGGCTTTGAGCGCGGCGACCGAATCAAGAAATTCGGTAACCAAAATAAAACCTAACACTCCGCCTACCATGTAGCTCGCGTTCAACACATTCCCACGTCGTGCTTGTGTAGTGTTTGTGAATAAGCGCGCGGCGTGACGTCGCACTGCATGTGTATCATGAAAAGTCTGTCCATCTCTCTCTCGCGCGGTCTAGTTTATGAGTGTGAAGGGGACAGTTAATGTTTTGCTTTTGTGTTTATAAATATAGCGTGGTCTTATTTTATTATTGTTTTAATATTAAATTATTATTGTTTAATTAAAATAATTGCATAAGTTGATAAAAAATGCTATGCAATAGCTTTACCGCGACAGTCCCCGAGTGCTAAACGTGTTTTTATTGAAAATTAAACGATAGTTAGGACTATCAAAAAAATATTTCGATAAACATTTGTCCCGGTCTCGTCAAACTCTTCGTATTCGAGCTAGAGTGTTGAGAGAGGCCACTGAGTTTTTCGCCAAATCTTCTCGGTGGGTCGCGGTTCCGATCCGGCGATAGATTTATTAATTTATTTTATGATTGATGCATTACTGTTGGCCCGAAGGCCTTTCCAGTTTCACCAGGGCAGGTGGGCGAGCAAAGGCTCATACAGGAGGGGTGGGATTTGCTAACAGCGGTGGGATTTGCTAACAGCTGCCCGAGCGCCTCCAAAGAAGACCTAACAACTCAAGAGCAACTAGCTGCTTCGCGAATGAATCTACTACGTCTAATGCAAGTAGAACGTATGGCGGTTGGGGCTGAAAAGTTCATGGGTGGCGACCGCGTACCAGAAAACGTAGCGTGGTTTAGGGAGAATCGTTATTAGAAAAACATCCATTTTGACATCGATGTTAACATCGATTTAAAATTATCGACGTACGATAATCATCGATAGCAAAACATCGATGTTTTTGGTGGGAAATAAAACTGTCTATTTTGTTTATTATACGTGCTTATTAATTAAAGCTACGTTTTACGGATTATAAGCGGTGTTTAATTATTGGACTTGACTCGGACATCACATGTCACAATTTACATTTTCTAAATTCACATACATAAAATCTAAAAAAAAAGTGTCATCTAATTTAAAATAGTTGTACTACTTAAGGACTTACCAGCTAGAAAGTACATCCACCCTTAGATATTTTATTCTCTTCAACATATCGATGTTATCGAAACCAAAACATCGATATTAAAACTATGTTAAAACATCGATGTTTTCTAGCTAATAATCGATGCAGGAACATTGAAGTTTTTCAGCTAAACATCGATGTTTATTCAATATCGATGAATATCGATCATCCCTAGGGTGGGTAGGCTTCCCACAAGATGGACAGACGATCTATTGAGGTTCGCGGGGATTCGCTGGATGCAGAAAGTGTAGGACCGATCTTTGTGGCGAGGCTCGGGGGAAGCCTATGTCCAGCAGTGGACGTCTGTTGGCTGATAAAATAGAATATAACACAATATTACGTACCTAATATATACGCTACAGGCTGACGGGCATCGTCAAAGACAAATTAATCTCTCATCTGAGGAATCACGACCGTCATCAGTAATAAGGAAGACAACGCGAGGAATAATACATGATAAATAAAACCCACACGGCCTTCTGCTCACAAGCTAAAATTCCCTGTACTATGAGAACTCTGTAATGAATGCAGTGAGCAATATTATTTGAAATGTGTTTTTACGATAATCAAATAGTCGATGCCTGTCTCTGATTGGTTCGAATTATCACCTCGTATCAGATACACGATAAAGTAGTCTTAACGCGGTCAGCTTGATTCACTTTAACTAAGTTCACATTTAGTGTTTCCAAAAAGCACACCCATTTAAATAAGATAACAAATTTGTAAACGCTTCTAAAAAAAAAAATTGTGATTGAAAAAGTTAAAGATGGTGTTCCACATGCCGAGATTCACGAAATGCTGCTGTTGCATACCCTTGAGGATTGGATCGTTATTAATCGGATATCTTTCGATTGTATGTATACAATGTTAATGTTTAACAAAACTTTAAGTTTTATTTTTATATGAAACCTTGAAGATGTTCCGTTATTTATTATCGCAAAGTAATTTTATTAAATTAATTGCTTCTTATTATTATTTTATTATTATTATTATTATTCGACTTGTTTTCTCGGCGGAGCCGGTAATTGCATGTCAGCACGGTCGCAAGTCAAGTGCGAACTGCTTGTGTGTTGGGTGATGGTGTGCTATCTTCAAACTGCATAAACTTCCTCACGATTCGGCAGGTGTTTAAAATAGTGGATTTTTGGAGGGTTATGATAAGGAGGGACTTTGTTTGAGTTTGACTAATTTAAAGCTATGAAGATGGTAAGGAATGACTCCTGTTGTGGAAAGAGCTACAGTTTCTATATTATTATTATTTATGTTATTATTATTAGTTATTGGTCTGTGGGCTGTAAGAATAGAAAAAATATTGGATATTTCAAAGTTACTTCAAACGTCTCAAAAGGACTATGTCAAAAGGATTCAGTATGTGTATTTTTTTCTGTACGCGACCTCAAAAAGTCTAAGGCGTCCCCAATCATATCAACATAGGAAAAAATAGGTAAAATTTTTCGAAGAGCACGATACCATACTGATTAGTGTATCATCAATGACTAAGAAGTTCATAATAATACAGGGTGGCCCATAAGTCCTTTGAAAAGTAAAATTTGAATAAAACGAACAGGGCGCGCGTGAGCGGTGCAGGGGAAGCGGGGGGAGTAACTTCGGTTTCTGGGAATTTAGTCGCGATGGAGCGTTTTACCGGAGCGGACCGTGCGTTTTGTGTGCGCGAGTTTTATAAAAACGACAATTCGGCAACCGTTGCGCGGCGTAAATTTCGAGAACACAAAGGTTTACACAACTTTGACGACACTCCAACTCTTCAAACGATTAAGAACTGGGTTGCTAAGTTCGAGGAGACCGGTTCGACGTTAGATAAACCGCGGTTGGGTCGCCCAAGGACGTCACGTACGGAACAAAACATTGACACAGTGACACAGTCTATTCGCGAAAATCCGACACAGTCAACTCGTAAGCGCGCCAGAGCATTAAACGTATCCAGGACATCGTTACAACGGATTTTGAAGAAAGATTTACATATGCACCCTTACAAAATTCAGTTGGTTCAAGAATTAAAGGAAACTGACGGTATTCAAAGACAAAATTATGCGAATGAAATGTTGAATCGGTTTACTTCCTTCAATAACATAATGTTCTCTGACGAGGCTCATTTCCATCTTAACGGGCATGTTAGTAAACAAAATTGCCGCTATTGGAGCCCCATCAATCCAAAACTTAAGCATCAGAAGCCCTTACATAGTCCGAAAGTGACTGTTTGGGCCGCTATGTCAGCCCATGGTATCCTAGGGCCTTACTTCTTTGAGGATGGCAGAGGGCGCGCAGTTACTGTTACGTCGGAGCGATATGTGGCTATGATCGAAGAGTTTTTCATACCAGAATTGCAAAACTTTTCAGGCTTTAATGCCAGGACGTGGTTTCAACAGGATGGGGCCACTTCTCACACCTCTAACACTGCTATGCCCGTTATCCGTCAACTTTGTCCTGGCAAAGTTATCTCTAAGAGAGGAGACATTTCCTGGCCTCCACGTAGTCCAGATCTGACCCCGATGGATTTTTTTTTGTGGGGCTACCTTAAGGCTAAAGTATACGACACAAACCCGCGGTCAATTGAGGCCCTAAAAGAAAACATCCGCAGAGAAATGACAAGCATTTCAGCAGTGACGTGCCGCGCAGTCATCGACAATTTTAGACGTCGTTTGCAAGAGTGCCGTGATCGCAACGGATTACATTTAGGAGATGTTATTTTCAAAAAATAATTCCCGTTTTTTAAGCTTTTTATGTAAATAAAAATTTAATTCATAATGTAATTAGTTTTATTTTAATAAATTTTTTTTCATATCAAAGGACTTATGGGCCACCCTGTATTAGGCGTGGTCATAAATCATCGAACTTTGTGGTTTGTTTTTATATTTAGTTGTCGACTAATCTATTAAATAAACTTTCTAGCAATATACAAACGTTCATTTTGACTTTTTTCCTATGTGTAATTGAGGCTAAAACCCTTTTTGTACCGGCTTCTTGCTTTCTTAAAGACGTTCATTAATAATGACCAAAACTTAAACCTATTTCAAGCCAGCAGGACATACCGACTGCAGTTTGTCAGTCACAAGTGCAAATAAAATCTATGGTCACAATCATAATAACTTACAAATTAACAGGTATTGCTATTAGAAAGGAATAATTGGAGCCATTTTACACAGATAATTTAATCATTCACAGATAATCTCTTGTGTAGCACTAGCTTCAATTTCCTGGTTGATCTACCGAGTGGCTTCGTTTGTGGAGAATAATAAGGATAGCCCAAGCACGGAGCACACACAAGAAGAGTTGGAGCACCACGCGCTTTCTCTATACCTATCATTTTCTTACTCTATACTTGTCTTTATCTACTATTTAATAATAAGCATTATTTTGCTTTATGGGGCTCACTTGGTAAGTTTTTATTTACGTAAACTAAAAATATTATTTTGCAAAACTAAGTATAAATTCTTGACCGTTTAAAAACTATTTTGGACTTATTAATCGAATGAAAATGAGGATTTAGTAGCGACATATAAAATTATATTTTGTTAAAACTAATAAACTATGTGAAAAAAGGTACTCTTGGCCTATTTTCAAACATTTTATTTTAATTGAGTTCATTCAAATTCCATTTCAATTAGTTTATTCTATTTGTTTCTTAATATCAATACGAGTTTGTTTTTAAATTATTACGATAAGTATTTGTCATCGTTTTCTTAGAACTCGTCGTGTTCGACCAAGGAATTAACCTATTGACACAGTCTCCTGAGTTTCTCGTTGAATCTCAGTGGGTTGCGATTTCGATCCGGTGGTAGATTCAGCGAAGCACTAGGCACTATTACTAGGACCCGTGATAAAAAAAAACTCAGGTAGAGCTCACGAGACTCACGGGGAGAGAATTCGTCCGCCCTTAGTTGGATTAGCCCCATAAGCTCCCGGTCGGCGGTGTATCGCGTTCCGACCCGGCAGGCTGGTTCTGGCCCAGCGGGGTATCCCGGAACACCAGCGGCACCGCCCGGGTGGCCTGGTAGGGCCGCCGTACCGCGGAGACTGACGTCGTTGGTCGTCGACTATCGACTCGACGACCCCTCGGTCGGGCGTCCTCGGGGTGGCGCCGCGTGTCTGGTTGTA
This sequence comes from Bombyx mandarina, assembly GCF_030267445.1. Taxonomy (NCBI): domain Eukaryota; kingdom Metazoa; phylum Arthropoda; class Insecta; order Lepidoptera; family Bombycidae; genus Bombyx; species Bombyx mandarina. Next base: position 2,630,336 of record NC_143224.1, on the reverse strand, counting down.
GTGTTGACCGCGGGAACCCCCCTACTCTGAACGAGTTCTGACCCCGGACGGAGATCGGACGTCGGGTGTAAGAGTGCAGGGGAGTCGTTTAGTGGGTGGGCCCTAAAATCCTTGGGCCCGCGATCTGCTCTCAACACCTGCAGATCGTTGAGTCTCACATACCCCGCGCGCCCACTAGGCGCGGGGACCTCGTAGGAGGTTCGGCCCCGGCCGAGAAAAAAAAAAAAAAAAACCCCATCAGCTCCCAACGATTATGTAGAGGAAATATTTTTTCGTTTTTATTTTCAACTGAATGAAGTTTTTAGACTTTTTTTTGCTTTTTTTCCAGAAAAATCCCAAATATCTTCGAATTTACTTTAAAGCTGCGTTATATTTACTAGTATTGGCTGCTGCTATGGTTGTAGTGTCGTGTGTGTTTTTGGGCTTCATAGCAGCTATACTGTTGCTAATTTGGAGCTGTAAGTATTCCAACTAACGTAAGAAGTACTTTGACAACTATTAACTTTTTTTTTTAAACTTACTGTCATAGGTATGTTATCGAACCTATTTACCTTTTGCTTTTTGATCTGCATTGCCTATTGAAAATATTCCTTTACGATTCACGATTGACTTCCACGGTGAAGGAATAACATCGTGTAATAGAAATCAAACCCGCAAAATTATAATTTGCGTAATTACTGGTGGTAGGATCTCTTGTGAGTCCGCACGGGTAGGTACCACCGCCCTGCCTATTTCTGCCGTGGAGCAGTAATGCGTTTCGGTTTGAAGGGTAGGGCAGCCGTTGTAACTATACTGAGATCTTAGAACTTATATCTCAAGGTGGGTGGCGCATTTACGTTGTAAATGTCTATAGGCTCCAGTAACCACTTAACACCAGGTGGGCTGTGAGCTCGTCAACCAATCTAAGCAAAAAAAAAAAATGTTGACTGTGTGGTCTTAAATAGCACCATTCCATCTCTTCTCGTGACTAATCGGCGGGAATTGCCGGAGAATGACCAGCAGCTTTCTGTGAGGTTCTATGAGGTTTCGACCTCATGTTTCTAGATGCGTGGTGGGATCACAATCAATGTCAATGGATTCTGGTAATCATTTAACAACATGTAGGTCATAACTTAATTAAACCATTTACGTAGCAAAAATAAAAACACGTTATGAAATCCCAAATAAACAATAAAAAATAATTGTCATTACAGTTTTAGCAATGACTGTCTGCAATTTAACGTCACAAAACTGCGGCCATTTTAATTTAGCCCGCTTTTTTTTCCTTCACAGTTTTTTTGTTTATCTGTACGATTGTTGTGAAAAGTACAGCATTGGAATTGGAGGAAGAGAACAAGCCAAAGACTTATGAAATGCAGAGTTTATATATCACGGGAAGAATACCATCTGCCTACAGTTAAAATGCACTTTTTACTTAAATAAATGATTATTAATGCCCACTTATGTATATTATGTAAGTTAAGATAAATAATGTTTTTTATAAATTGTGTCATTTAATTTAATTATTGTATTATTTTCTAGTATAATATATGCTTTAAAAAGATCAGATTCGATTTTTTTTGGATTACTACTGTATATCGAAATGTTATTTTACATAACTTTATTCAAAAAAGCGATGTTATTATACTGGTGGTTGGTGTGGCTATATGAAGGTGAACCCACTGCAGTTAGCAACATCCTCTATTCCTTTTCAGAAAAGTAGTTACGCGCTGCAGTTTCAAGGATGGGATATCAGAATCTGTTACACATGTGTACATCATAATTATTCATTTAATTTGATATTAGCTGTAGTGTTGTTATTTCTAGAAAATAATCCCGAACAGCGCCCCTAGCGGCAAACATAGGCAAACGTTCCAACTCCATACTTTGAGATAACTTTTACGCTATCGAAAACGTTAAAAAACTTGCACTAAGCACACTAAGACTTTTTCTGTTCGGGATTATTTTCTTTAAATATTTCTTAAAACAACACTAAAGCTAATATCAAATTAAATGAATAAATATGATGTACTAAGCACACAGTTTTTGGTAGATCTGATGTCCAAAGGTGACTGCCAACATCTACGTATGTCGATATAAAAAGGTTTTTTAATATACCATAAATATTTTTTGTAGATTACATTTCTCATTTTAACTATAAATAATCTTAAACATTGTGCGCATGAAATAAAAATGGATGAACATAATAACTGGCGAAGCCATTTGTCTGTGTTTTTGAAATAAATGCAAAAATAGACTATTATCAGGCTGGTATTGTTAGTGATAATTTAGATTTGGATCTTTAAGTTAGATTTTAATTGGTTTAATAACGGACCAAACAGAAAAGTGCTTTGCTTGACAGAAACTTGACAAGAAAAGAAATATTTGACAGAAACACAAAACCCACATCTTTCAAAGTCAAATTGACAAAAAACATCTTTTTTTAAGTGATTTTATGACTTGCTAACTAAGACCTTTAGGTCAAGTCTTAGTTAATTTATATTCTTATTTTTATGAAAAATGATAATATGGAGTGAAATGAAATGAAGATGATTAATTTGAGACATTAATCAACTGAGAAGAAATTAAATGAAATGAGATGAGATGATATGGGATGAAATATAATCTCAGTAAAATGGTAGTAATTTACTGAGAGTTTTTCACTGGACTTTCTGTAGAATCCCGAGAACATCTTTCAAAGTCAAATTGACAAAAAAATATTAAGGGATTTTACGACCTGGTAACTAAGACCTTTAAGTCATGTCTTATTTTAATTTATATTCTTATTTTTATGAAAAATGATAATATGAGTCGACTATTATCAAAGCCGGCAATGTGACTGTTGGACAATTATTGGTAAATCAGAAAAACGAATTATTGACTTTGTATTCCATTGGCAGTCACAAAACTCTTCTCAACGACATCTTAGATAAATAACAGGTTAAGTATTAACCTTTATTTAATGCAGGTTTTGAACCGTATTCTTTGAAGGAGACGATTATATTCAAATCAATCTGTATTGACATATCAATAACATTTTTTTGTCCAAATGCACAGATTGCCACCTTTGATAATAGACGACTCATATGGAGTGAAATTAAAAGAAATGAAGATGATTAATTTAAGACATTAATCAACTGGGATGCAATTAAATTAAATGAGATGATATCGGATGAAATATAATCTCAGTAAAATAGTGGTCGTTTACTGAGCTTTTTCAGTGGACTTTTTGAGGATCCCGAGAAGTTACGTCCAGCGGCTTTGCTTCATTTTCTCATATTTGTGTACTTTCACAGATATTAAACAGTTAATAAACCACCGTTATTACACATTTAAACCTGAAGAAACACTAATTAGACAAAATAAAACCAATCACACAAATTCACTCCTCGCGCTCCCGCCAAAAGTCCAAGAGTTTTGTGAATTGTTGTCATAGATAATACACATATTTATGTTACGTGGTAACTATTAAAATAATCTGTGTATTTAAGAATCGGTGTTAATTTTGATAATCACCATAGATTATACACTTAATATATTTGAGAATAATCACCGTATTTCTTGATGCCCTTTTCTTACGTTGAAAATTTTGCAAAATATTGTAAATAAAATAATAAATGGAATTGTTTATTATATGAACAATACAGAATGTCGAATAAACACGGACACACGTCTAATACTACAGTACAAAATCAGGTTCGTTAGCGTCTTAGAAAACATGATAAGTTCGCTATTTTTATTTCGTTTTCCTCCGTTTTTAATATTTAATTAACACAGATCCCATATCACACACTCAATTTTTTATTTCCTAAATTCATAATTTCAGCTAATACGATGGATAAACGATACTGGAATGGCGGAAGGAAACAAAAAAGCAGGCTTATTGAGAAAAGTCATAGAAGTTCTGCTACATCAAGGCTCGCAAATGATTCCAGTATACATGGAGAATATACTAAGCTACATCAGCGATAAAAATACAGACGTAAAGAAACAGGTCGCGTATTTTGTTGAAGAGTTGAGGTGATTATCAAATACCATGCTTCACAATTAAATAACTATAATGATTAACAGCTTGAATTAGTACTGCTTTAATTTTAAAACTATTTTCCAAACATAACGTTTCTCTGTTTCAAAAGGAGGGTTAATAAAAATAATAAACAAATCCTAACCAAACAATGTTGATACATGTGAAAAGGAAACTATACAGATTGATATGGTCATGGATTTATATTGTCCATTCATTGGAGCTCTTAGTATTTAACTATGACTGAACAAGGGATTTTTTCATGACATTTAAAAACCTAAAGTATAAAGAAAAAAGTTACAGTGCAAGTTAAACTCTTTGCTGTCAAAGGCAATGAGAGCATAATATGGTCTTAGTTTAACACCAACAAAACATTTCTACAATATTACAGTAAAAGTCACCCTGAACTTCTTCCCAAGATCGTCGCTCAGTTGCGTCTCCTACTCCTCGATCCAGTCATTGCAGTACAGAAGAGGGCTATCCAAGCAGCCAGTATACTGTACCGTAATACGTTAATGTGGATCTGTAAAGGTGATGCTGAAGTCTCTGAAATGAAACATGTATGGGAACATTTAACTGAATTAAAGGTAAGCATAGCTGTGTGATTATTATGTGTGCGACAGCAATTCAATGACAATAGTCACATGAAGTCTGTAGGGGATGTAGGTAGAAGGAGGGGTTGGGGATTAAACACAAGCAGATTTTGCTGAAAGCAAAGTAGCACTTGAGCGTGGAGTGCATGCAGGCTTGGCGCATGCCGTTACTACAATTATTATGACTGAATTGATGAAGTCGTCGTGGCCTATAGGATAAAGACGTCCGTTGTTCTAACGTCCGACGTGTTCGAATCCCGCAGGCGGGTACCTATTTTTCTAATGAAATACGTACTCAACAAATGTTCACAATTAACTTCCACAGTGAAGGAATAACATCGTGTAATAAAAATCAAACCCGCAAAATTATAATTTGCATAATTACTTGTGATAGGACCTTTTGTGAGTCCGTGCGGGTAGGTACCACCGCCTTGCCTATTTCTGCCGTGAAGCAGTAATGCATTTCGGTTTGAAGGGTAGGGCAGGCGTTGTAACTATACTGAGATCTTAGGACTTATATCTCAAGGTGGGTGGCGCATTTACGTTGTAGATGTCTATGGGCTCCAGTAACCACTTAACACCAGGTGGGCTGTGAGCTCGTCCACCCATCTAAACAATAAAAAAAATTACTCAAAGTAATTTCTATATATTTAATATCTTGCCTAAAATTAGTTTTGTCCTTCTTAAGATTATCTGAAGAGAGTGAGTCTTAGTGAGACATTCATGCAATCTAGTTTTGTTTTGACTGATTTTTGTTTACAATAAAGTGTACACAATCATTCAGTTGCTGAAATAAATCTGATCATAAAGTACTGAACTAAGATATATTTTTTTTATATTTCTGAATAGTAATAGTACATACTTCATTTACAGTCAGCAGTCCTTTACTTCTTTGAGCAAATTTATTGTAATACTGTTTGTAATTTAATTTGTATGTTAGAAATCTGATTAGGTCTTAAAAATCAAGTTCAATTTTATATATTTCTAGACACAGAAATATTTTTATTTGCACATATTTTGTAATTTGTACTTGTACAAAATATTATATACATTATAATAAGTCATGTTATATGTCACAATGTTAAATTATACAAAACATTTTACAGTTGATGGTTTTAAACATGATCGACAGTGAGAATGAAGGTATCAGAACGCATTCTATTAAGTTCCTGGAAGAGGTTGTGCTCCGACAAAGTCCCGGTGATATTGTTGATGCTGAATCCAGTTTGGATAGCCTACCATCAGATGTTCCTTTTATCAATAGAAAAGCTCTCGAAGAGGAATCTGAGTGAGTATCTTTTAAATGTTTATTATGGTAATAAATAGTTTATCAAGGAAATCTCAAGACTAACGACTGGTAGTTATAGACACTGCTATGCTGCTGTAAATCATGAAATACTCTCCTTAAAACTTGTTTGGTAGGAAGATGTATAATTTCGTCATCTTGAACAAAGTGAAAAAAAACAATAGAAACTGTTTAGTCTTATCATTATTTACCTCTTGAATTGTAAATTGGCCCCTAGATTATAAGCCAATACATAATTCTCTAATAAGTTTTAAGCTATTTGTACATACGCAAAGCTAATGTGCTCTTATGGATAAAACTGGTAGTGTACTCAATGTACCAATGTCTATGTTGAAATCCCACAGTTAGAGACCATTTTTTAAGTGAGATAAGTATACAACGGCCGTCTGGTGTAGTGGTAAGTGACATGGTCACTACACAAGGGGGTCGCGGGTTCGAATCCCGCCAAGGGGAGATATTTGTATGATAAATATAAATGTCTTTTCCAGGGTTATGGATGTATATTAAATATATGTATGTGTATAATAAAAATCTTACATTTATTTCCGTTATCTGGTACCTGTAACACAAGTTCTTTACGAACTTATCACGGGAACAGTTAACGTGGCGTGATTGTTAGTAAATATTTATTAATTTATTTATATTTATTAAAAAAAAAAAAAAAAAAAACAGCACAGTGCTCACTAATTACTGCCATGGTGAAGGAAACATTGTGTTTAAAATATAAACTCCGTAATTTGCTTAATTCAGAGTAGTAAGGCGTTTTGTTAGTCCCTACAGGTATATTACATGTATATTTTTTGTGGCAAAACAGTCTCAAGTTCTATTAAGCGAGATAGCCATCATACGATACCATTGAGTCCCACATTTTGACCTCATATCTTAAGGTGGGTCATCAGCATTTTGTTGACCACGGGACCGCCCCTACTCTGACCGGGTTCTGACCCCGGGCGGTAAGAGTGCAGGGGAGTCGTTTAGTGCGGTAGGGCTCATCAGCATTCAAATTATGTCTATAATGACACCAGATTAGGTGTGAGATTGTTTACCATTCAATAGCTACTTTTTATTGCAGACCCAAAAATATTAAATAAAAAATTATAATGTTAGCTTAATTTTATTTTATAAACCTTATTTTTCAGCCATATCTTCAAACTACTGGTCAAATTTCATAATTCACAGCACATATCAAGTGTAAACCTGATGGCTTGTATGACAACGCTATGTTCTTTAGCTAAATTCCGTCCTAAATACTTGCCCCGAGTCATACAAGCACTAGGTGATCTTCACACGACACTACCTCCAACTCTATCACAGTCTCAAGTCAATTCAGTCAGGAAACATCTCAAAATGCAGATATTGAATTTAATAAAACAATCAACTTCTAATGAGATGATGCCGCAGTTGACTCAATTGTTAATTGATATAGGAATGACAGCACAAGAGATTAATAAGGCAGTACCGAAAGAGAAAAGAAACAAACGCTTAGGGGAAATTAGGAATGGGGATACACCATCTAAACGGTTCAGAATCGATTCACCTCAAAGTAATAGTCAAGGTAGCGACAGTAACAGCCGTAGTGAATTCATGTATGATGATGACAGCCAGTCAAGCATCACAAAACCTTCTGCAACAGAAGACAGTATCCTCGAAGGCTTAAATTCTGTTGACAATGTTGTTAATCTTGTCATGAAAACATTGCAGAATTGTCTACCAGATAACATGCCGCCCTCGTTCATAAATGATTACAAGCCAATACCTAACTCTGGTAGCAAAGTACAAAAGAAGAACTTGACTAAAATGTTGATGAGTTTAATAAGAGGTGAATCGGAGAATACACAAATAGTTACACAATCAATAGAGGTAGATACACAACCTACACAGACAGTATTACAACAGAGCTTGTCCGATATAGCTGCGAAAATACCGTTAATAAGGGAAGATGACGAGAAAACCACTCTCAAAAATGCTGTAGCTAAATTACAAGAGTCAACAAAAGACAGGCAGATAGAGAGTGCGGTTTCTAAACTAATGGAAGAAACGAGACAGGAACATTTGAAGGAGGAAGAGAGGAAAGCAAAGGAGAAAGAGAAACCGGTTCCTCCACCTACTCCGACGGTGCCTAAACTGAAACAGAAAGTGAAGCTATTGAAACTACAGGAAATAACACGGCCCATCCCAAAAGAAATAAAGCAAAAGTTGATACTGCAGGCCGTTGAGAGGATTTTGAATGCGGAAAAAGACGCCGCTATCGGTGGAGCCGAACAGATCCGGGCCAAATTCATCACGATATTCGCTTCGAGTTACACGCCGGAAACGCGCGATCTAGTACTGAATTACATTTTAGACAATCCCGCCGAGCGCATCAACCTCGCCTTGAAGTGGTTATATGAAGAATACGCATTCATGCAGGGCTTTAACCGACATCCGGTGACCCTACAACCGAAACTGCACGAGAAGCACGATCAAAACTACAACCAGTTGCTCTGTGCTCTCGTCACCCAGATATCCGAGAGAGGCGACCCTGTCATGGAAGGATGCAAAGATGTTTTACTAAGGAAGATATATTTGGAGAGTCCGGTGATCACGGACGAGGCCCTGGATTATTTGAAGCACTTGGTCACTGAAGATCAGGTGGCTCTGTTGGCTTTGGAGTTGCTAGAGGAATTGTGTTTGATGAGACCACCTCGGGCACACAAATATGTGACATCGTTGGTCTGTCATGTTTGTAAGTAACTTATTAACTTACTAATATTTATTTTATAGGTAAAAGAATTCATTTTTTATAAAAGTTAAAATGTATTTGCATAATTTATTCGTCTATTTGTTCACACATCATGTGACTAATAGGCTGATTTTTTGGGAATTTTTCTTATTTAAAAAGCATTATCATTTATCTACTAAGATGAAAGAAGCCCTACATATATAACAATATAATACAATTCTCCACAAATTTGAGGTCCCTAAATTAAATCCATTTTGTGTGTGCATAGGATCAACCTTTTTTTCATTTACTCAAAAACAAAGGTTGTGCCATTCATTCCTGTCAAGACAAAAGTTAAAAAAGATCTGCGATGAGAAACAACTTTGCTTCAATTGTTCCTAAACAATAATCATAAAGATCAGCGGTTTTCTATCGGCATCTGGTACGAGTGCGGCTATGTATACCTTTTAGAATAAAATATATATATTTATATATTAAAATTTTTTTGTTCAGAAAATTCGCCAAACATAACTTTGTGACTGATAACGTAATATAGTCTTGATGTTAAAAATTTTAAATTGATTACTTCTATAAGAATAATAAATTAAAACAACATATGTTGTTGCTGTGGGTACGACGACATAGCCCATACAGTGTTACTAGGATTCAAGCTAAGCCCGCTTTCTCGCCGGATCTTCTCAGTGGGTCGCGATTCCGATTCTGTAGTAGATTCATTCGTGAAGCAGCTGCTCTTGAGTTGTTAGGTCTCCTTCGGAGGCACTCGGGCAGCTGTTAGCAAATCCCACCCCTCCTGACTGAGCCCTTGCTCGTCCACCTGTCCTAGTGAAGCTGGAAAGGTCTCCGGACAACCAGTAATCCTAAGATTCAAGCTACATTTTCCAGTAATGAATTCCAATATAAATCAAATTTTTTTTCAGTGAGCGAAAATGAGGAAATCCGCGATATAGCTTTGAAAGCTACCATAAAAGTTTACAAACGTGGCTCGGAAGCTGTTAAGAAAGTCATCGAGAAACACGCTCTCCTGTACTTAGGGTTCATATCATTGAATCATCCGCCCCCGGAACTTTCAAGCACCAGAACTAGGATCATGTGGAATGAGAATTTACATAAGCTATGCTTGAATTTAGTTGTGGCGCTCTTCCCAGAAAAAGAAGGTAATGTTTGGATTAATAGTAAGAGCGATTACTCCTTGTGAAAAGTGGTCTTTTGTAAAAAAAATTCTTGTATACAATTGAACAAGCTCACGTTTTGCTCTGTGACTGCCGGAACCCATAAACGCATCTCATTAATACAAATAAGACTAATGTTGTTTTATTAGCCTGGATTTTTATATCACATAACTTGTAGTTAAGCGCTTACTCCGAAGTTCATTCATGTTGAAGTGGCTCGTTGTACTAAGCCTTTAGCCACTTGCATCTTACTGTTTTTTATTTATGGTACTAAAAAGTCCACTGAAAAAGTCTGAGTAAATGACCACCATTTTACCGAGATATTTCATCCCATATCATCTCATCTCGTTTCATGAAATATTTCATTTCTGCATTAGTCAGCTTCATTTCATTTCATAATATCATTTTTCATATAAATATATATATAAATACACTAACGGACCCGGCAAACGTTGTTTTGTCATATATAAGATTTCTAGGAATTTCTAGTGTAGAAAAAGAAACTAACTTATTGTAAGTGTGTAAGGATGTGGTAAATGAGTGAAAGAGGTATGTAGTGCTGTGAACGATGAGAGAATATATAATAAAAATAACAAAACCTCATTCAACCACATAATACCTCATTATAACAAAAAAAAAGTCTAAATAAAAAAAAAATTGTTGGGGTTGGACAATCCTAATCACTTAGAGGTATAAAAAATAGATAGTAGCCGATTCTCAGGCTTACTGAATATGCATAAAAAAATTCATGAGAATTGGTCAAGCGGTTTCGGAGGAGTATGGGAACGAACATTGTGACACGAGAATTTTATATATTAGATATACAAAAACTTGTTTTCATAAAAATTAAAATAAGACTTGACTTAAAAATTAAAATAAGACTTTGGTCTTAGTTACCAGGTCAATAAAAAGTCACCGTACCAACACTAACCCACTCCTGTCTGCAATCTCTGCCACTTGGACGTATGTTTTAGGACTACTGATGGAAATAGCAAGGATATACGGCAGCTCCGGTGCAGAGGCGAAGCGCGTTGTACTGCGAACCATCGAGGGTCCGATCCGGGCGATGGTATCCAAGGACCTGCCCGACAACGAGTTCGACGAGGACGACGCCACGCTGCGCCCCGCCTTCAGGGAACTGCTCGAGAACTGTCCCCGAGGGGCAGAGACTCTGCTCACCAGACTAGTGCATATACTGACCGAGAAAGGTAACTAATGTTGGTGCTTTTAGGTACTTCAAGCACCGGTCACCGTCCAGCGAATTAACCCACAGACACAACCCACTGAGTTTTTCGCCGGATTTTCTCAGTGGGTCGCGTTTCCGATCCGGTGGTAGATTCTGCGAAGCACGGCTCTTGCTAGGGCCAGTGTAATTCTAATGAATACACATAAAATTTCCATCACGAAACAAGGTCTAATAATTAAAACTTTTTTATACATCAAGCTAAACACTACATGTGATCGCTGTATATGGTCAATGTCATATAATAGTACATTTTCCTTCGTACCTATTAGCTGGTAGTCTAAGTGGCTATTCTAGTTTCGCGCGGACGGCTAGGTGAGTTCACGTGTTCAACCTGAGAGAATTTGCTAACACTAACCCTAGCAAGAGCAGTGTTTGAATCTACCACCGGATCGAAAACGCGACCCACTGAGAGGATCTAGCGAGAAACTCAGTGGGCTGTTTCGGGAAAGGTATTTGTTACTATGCCCTCAAAATCCGACAGACGGACAGCGCAAAAAGTGTTAGCATTTGTTACAATTGTTACAAGTATTTACTTGTTATATAAGTTTGGCGAAACACAGCCGAACGTCGCCAGATTTTGATAGCCAATTTAATATTATTTTTTCAGTTTATTTTATTTATTGTTTATTTTTTATGTTGCTAGTGCCGCCAACAGCCGAACTAGTGTCGAAAGTACGAAACATATACGCCACCAGAGTGTCCGACGTTAGATTCTTGATTCCCGTGCTCACCGGACTGTCGAAGAGAGAGGTAAATCGTGACCATTCATTTGAAACCACCCCGGAAAAAACAATGCGCTTCAGCATTTAAATTTAACGCAAAATTAACGTAAAATTTATATAGATATGATATAATGTTACGCGCTAGGGCTCGGGATAAATAAAATTCCACCAAAGTACAACTAAAAACTGTATTCAACACTTAAAGCACTTAAAACATTCAACAAACACTTTAAAACTCTCAATTCGCTTGTTCCGCTTCGCTTCAGGTGATCCGTTCGCTGTTTCGCTTCGAGTAGTTCCGATTATTAACTGCCTGCGTGCCATCTCTACAACGCTTTTATAGCCGATACCACATCCCTAGAATTATCGAGAATATTCCACACATCTCTAATAGTAGTTTCCGATGTCTGTCAATAGATGGCGTACTTCTCGAGGGTTCTAAGCGCTACTAGATCCTTCGATATTCATTCGACTATTCGGCGATAGATGGCCTTACTCTTACCGGCGTAACAATAATAACAATAACATATTAGTATTTATTTTTGAATCGTTACCTTAGTATAAATAAGTATTCTTCCAGCGTCCGGACAATCGTTGAGTCGCACATGACTCATGAATGAAACATGCAATGAAACTCTCATCAGATATCTGTCTTTTCATTTCTCAAATTTAACATTACAAATTGTAATCTTTGTAAATGTGTAGATATTTATTGAACCAGCTTGACACCTCAAGGTCCGTACATAAATGCAATTATATTGTACAAATACATAATATATCAACATATTTTAATAGAAATCCTCAATTGAGTCTTCGATATCGCCACGGCATTCACGCCATGCCCACAGGCCACTTAACACCAAATGGGCTGTTAATTCATCCGGATACGCAATAATAATAAAAATAATCTAGATTGGTATAGGAACTGATGTTCGACAACCAATGAGGTATGAGGTAAAATTCTTAGAATACGTCAAAATCAAAAACGGTCCCCTATAATAATTGCAATTACATGTTAAAACTGACTCCTTTAATGCCAAGGTTTAATCGAAACGGTAATATGTAAATGAATAATTTCAGATCGTGGCAGCCCTGCCGAAACTAATCAAGCTCAACCCTGCCGTCGTGAAGGAGGTGTTCAACAAGCTGTTGGGAATCAACGGGACGTACGACGAGCAGTCGCCCGGTAGGTGGCGCCACCGACGCGGGTCTGAGAGAGAGAGAGAGCATACTTTATTGCTCACCAAAACACTATTAACATTAGACAGTCAACAAGCAGATACGTTTGTACTTTAGGCGGTCTTATCGCTAATAGCGATTCAGGCATCTGACTTCTTTTTTTTGTTATTGCATTGATTGGTAGACGTGCTCACGTCCCACCTGATGTTAAGTGGTTACTGGAGCCCATAGACATCTACGACGTAAATGCCGCCACCCACCTTGACGTATGACTTCTAAGGTCTCAGTATAGTTACAACGGCTGTTCCAGCCTTCAAACCGAAACGCATTACTGCTTCACTGCAGAAATAGGCAGGGTGGTGGTATCTAACCGTGCGGACTCACAAGAGGTCCTACCACCATTAATTACGCAATTAATTTTGCTGGTTTGATTTTTGTTACCATATGTTATTATTCATTCACCCTAGAAGTCAATCGTGAACATTTCTCAAGTACATATTTCATTAAAAAAATTGGTACCCGCCTGCGGGATTCAAACACCGGTGCATCGTTAATTACGAATGCACTCGACGTCTTATCCTTTAAGCCACGACGACTTCTATGATAATTACCGCTAGTTTTGGTAGATCTTTAGCCATCGATTGATGTTCATTTGGACCATTAAACACTTAGTGTAATGTCCTTACACTGATTCCACACCAGGTTCAATTTTGTAGTATCGGAGGTCCGGAGTGCGTATAGGACATAAATAGTCTTACATTAAATTAGTCTTAGGACCACAAAGGTTTAAGGTAGTACTTTTTCCATCTTAAATAATGAGCGAAACGACAAAATGAAAACAGGCACACGAAACATTCTCTATCACCTATTGATTTTATATGTATTATTTAAAAAAATATATGATTGTTTTCAGACATAGCAATCAGTAAGTATAATATTAATGTTTATAATCATACGCGAGTGGTTACAAAAGACAATAAATCTAATAATAATATATCATTGTTTAATAAGAAAATCTGAATTTATATACCACTCATCGAGATGTCAATATACCCCAAAGAAAACAAAAATTAAATTAGAATAAATGAGAAAACGATTTAAAAAAAACACACACACATCCGACCGTATGCCTCTAACGTCGAGTAACAAGCAAAATATATTTTGATTTGTTCCGAACTAGAAGTTCGCACGTAACTAGATACTTTTAAGATACGCAATCGATCATATTTTACTCTAAAACAGGAATATGGATTCTTCTGCTTCGTTCATTTGCCCCCAACTAGATGGCGTTAGTAGTAACATTTTTGTTTTTTCGGACTATTTTCGAATCTCGCTATTATTATTATTATTATTTATTGCTCTCATGGGTGGACGGGCTCACAACCCACCTGGTGCTCAGTGGTTACTGGAGCCCATAGACATCTACAACGTAAATGCGCCACCCACCTTGAGATATAAGTTCTAAGGTCTCAAGTATAGTTACAACGGCTGTCCCGCCCTTCAAACCGAAACGCATTCACGCTTCACGCCAGAATTCAGGTGGGCCTTGGTCTCGTCTGCCTATAAGGGCAATAAAAAAAGATGTTAAATGCAGTTAATTAAGTTCTCTGGTCGTTACACATCTCAATTTCTTCAATTTTCCCCGCGACAAGAGACTAGCAAACTGCTATCGATAAATGACTAGTCACTAATACTAAAGGTACAGAAATCTATAAATATTTTATAAAAAAATAAATAGACAGGCTGGTAATACGTACCTACCTGTGCGGACTCACAAGAGGTCCTACCACCAAGTCAAGAGATGGCTCTCGCGGTCACCGGGTTCGCCTGTAACCATACACGTGTTGTTCCAGTGTCACCAGCGGAGCTGCTGCTAGAGCTGCACCTCATCGACCCTGAGAAGGCGGACCTGAAGTACATCATAAAGGCGACGGCGCTGTGCTTCGCCGAGAAAAACATTTACACGCAAGACGTAAGTCTGGTTTGTTTTACGATGCAATTACTTATTTCGCCGATAACCGATTTTCGACCGTAATCACTAATGCTTCAAGATTTAAATTGTTTTTTCATACAAAATTCTCCCTTTGGTTTTTTTTTTTTTTGCTTAGATGGGTGGACGAGCTCACGGCCCACCTGGTGTTAAGTGGTTACTGGAACCCATAGACATCTACGACGTAAATGCGCCACCCACCTTGAGATATAAGTCCTAACGTCTCAGTACAGTTACAACGGCTGCCCCACCCTTCAAGCCGAAACGCATTACTGCTTCACGGCAGGAATAGGCAGGGCGGTGGTACCTACCCGTGCGGACTCACAAGAGGTCCTACCACCAGTAAATTGACAATTCGGAAACAACTGGTCATTACCAAATATTCGTTATTGATGACTATGAACTCTTTTGTCTTTGCAAAATTCAAACTCAAACGCCCAATAATATTTTGTTGGGATGGTGACGATTTTTCTAAACGGTACTAAATTTACAGACATTTAACTAAATTTAAATCTATTTACACATGGTTCGGTGAATAAAAAACAACATGTTTCTTTTAAAAGGTGTATTTGACGTTGATGACGTCATGAATGGTTCATATACAGTGGTTTTCGTTGCCACGAATTTAATATCTTTCACACTGAAAGTAAGGCATAGTTTTAAAAATGCAATTAATCATCCTTGATTTACAGGTCCTGGCAGCAGTATTGCAGAGGCTGGTCGAGGAGCCGAAGATCCCTGTTCTGATGATGCGGACCGTGCTGCAGAGCCTCACCCTGTACCCCGCCCTCAGTCCGCTCGTCATGAACATTCTGCAGCTGCTAATAGAAAAGGAGGTCTGTCCAATAGCTCACGGAAGTTCATCACTTTACACCGCCCGGTCTGAGCTCGATTGGTTTAACTCAGCGGTCGGGGAACCTTTTTAATTATTACCCCGAAATATTTTTGTGTAAGTTGATATTACCCCATGGCAAAGCACAAAAAAAAAAGAAATCACTTCTTTTTGATGTGAAACATCTATAGCAGCACGTAAAACCGTTTTAATTAATTACATTTTATGAATAATAAAAAACGAAGAAAAGTAATCTCGACATAAAAAAAAGATATGTTTTTATTGCCTTTGTAGACAGACGACCATACGGCCGACCTGATGGTGATTCGTTACCGTCGCCCATGGACTTCAGCAATGCCAGGGGCATAGCCAAGCCGCTGTCTACCGACTGTCATTCAGTATTCATATTATGGCATTGCAACCGTCGACTGTTGGCTTGCAGGCGTGGCTGAACAAGGTGGCGTGGGAGGGCTGGATCAAGAGCTGCGAGCGCCTGATGCCGGCGTCGTTCGGTCTGCTGACGTCCCTGCCGGCGGCGGCGCTGGGAGGGCTGCACAAGGCGCCGGGGCTGTTGGGCGGCCTGCGCGCGCACGTGGCCGCCCTGCCGCCGGAGCGCCGCGCCGCGCTGCCGCCGCACGTCGCCGCGCTGTGCCACCAGGTACCCGACCCACTCCCGCTCGCTCACTCTTGCAGGGAGCGGACGAGCTCGCGGCCAATAGACACACGGCTCATAGACACACGGCACACAGACACACGACCCACAGACATACGACCCATAGACAAACGGCCAATAGACACACGGCTCATAGACACACGGCTCATAGACACACGGCCCATAGACACACGACCCATACACACAGCCCATACACACACGGCCCATAGAAACACACAGACCACAGACAACGACAAACAGACACACGACCCACAGACACACGGCCTAGAGACACACGGAACACAGACACACGACCCACAAACACACGACCCACAGACACACGACCCACAGACACACGACCCACAGACACACGACCCACAGACACACGACCCACAGACACACGACCACAGACACACGACCCACAGACACACGACCCACAGACACACGACCCACAGACACACGACCCACAGACACACGACCCACAGACACACGACCCACAGACATACGACCCACAGACAGACGACCCATAGACACACGGCACATAGATACATGACCCATAAAAACGGCCCACAGACACGGTCCACAGACACACGGCCCATAGACATCTACGAAGTAAATCGTCGTTGTCAAACCAAAAAGCTGCTATGTGCAAAAACTATTTTGAATTAACTAGCAAAAACATTTGCGTGGTATCGACATGTGGTGCATAAAGAGAAGACGCATGTGACTAAGAGATGTATGGAAATGGTAGTGCAAGGTAGAGGGCGAAGAGGTCGACCGAAGAAGACATGGATGGAGTGTGTGAATGACGATATGAGAGAGAGAGGAGTGAGAGTTGAGCTGACGGCTGATAGAAGAGAATGGAAGAGGAAAATTAGCTGTGCCGACACCACCTAGTGGGATAAGGTAGAGAAAAAGAAGGAGAGTAAAAACGTTTTCGTATAAAATTTTATATGAAAGTCAATTTTAAGAACTATATCAAATGAAAGCTTATAAAATAAAAGCTTATGAAATATTAAAGCTATAGAGACACATAACAGTTTTTTTTATACGGTAGATAGGGAGGGCTGTGTAACTATACGAAATAGTCAAAAAGTGAAAATCTCAAAAAGTGCATATAGCAGATTTTGGTTTGACAACGACAATGCCGCCACCTACCTTGACACATGAGTTGTAAGGTCTCAGTTTTTACGGTACAACGGCTGCCCCGCCCTTCAAACCAAAACGCGTTTCGGTATGAAGGGTGGGGCAGCTGTTGTAACTATCTGAGACCTTAGAACTTATATCTCAAGGTTGTAGATGTCTATGGGCTCCAGTAACCACTTAACACCAGGTGAGCTGTGAGCTCATCCACCCATCTAAACAATAAAAAAAACCGCATTACTGCTTCACGGCAGAAATAAGCAGGGTGGTGGTACCTACACGTGCGGACTCGCAAAAGCTCCTACCGCCAATAAAGATGTTTAATGTCGTTTGTGAATCAAATTGAAACAAAGAGTCATTCAAAAATAGTCCAAAACTTAGTACATTGATAAGCTTAAATTCGATAAAAGAAAAATGTATTTTGTATAAAAAAACATTCTAGTCCGTCTCTACGCCAGATGGCGCTGTGCCAATAATGTTTAGTGCGTATTTCACATTGCCCTAGTAGGCAGACGAGCGTACGGCCCACCTGATGGTGAGTGATTACCGTCGCCCATGGACTTCAGCAATGCCAGGGACAGAGCCAAGCCGTCGCCTAAGTACTCTCCACAAGCCTCGTTTGAAGAAGGACATGTCATAGCGCTCCAGTAAAGGGGACCACGTATTTATTATACATAACTGCAACCGTGAGCTAATGAAATATTGTATTTTCCATACAGACAGAAACCCAATATCCAGCGTCGCAAGTCACAATGAGCCAGCCTAACCTGATCCCCGAACAGAACCCAATCGAGCCCCTACCCCCAGGAATGGAGTAATAAATAATTAAATAGTCAATTTGTAAATCCAGTCTAGTAATATCTTACCGCTAGTGTCTTCGTAACATATTGGATTTATTATGTAATTTGATTTGACTTTATCGCAAGCTATATGTCGTGGTTTCAATTTAAAATCTTCTATCTGACATTTTGGGCCAAAATGATGTTTTCATATATTACGAAAATTATTTTGAATACCCTATATATACTCAGCAAAAACTCCCATGTGCATATCTCAATATTTCATTTTATTACGCGTCAATCTTAAAAAATCCTAAATGTCGGTTTGAATTTTATTTTAGATCAAAGTATCCTATGTGCAAATATAATATTTGCATTTTTTTTTCAGGAGGTAGTTTTATTAGATTTTCTCGAAATCTACATTTATACACATAGAAGATTTCAAATTGGCAACGACGATGTGCTAATTGTACTTAGAAATTATTGGACCAAAGTGTACGAAGCATTCTGAGTTGGTCGGAGTGAAATGTTCCATGAAAATGTCACCTACTAGTACTCATTCAAAGATTTTATAAGCTCTACATTAGCAATGCTGTTTTTGGAAGTGTTAACAATGTAATTTCTGCTCATAATACTAACATTACAGTTCTGGTGTCAAGAATTTACAAGCAAAAATATATGTATATTTAAAGCTAGATTTTTTACATTTGTACAATTGAAAATCTTAAATTTATAAACGTGGTACTACCGTGGTGAACATGCTAAGCAACGGCACTGTACAAATCACAATTAAATTTTTCCAGGCCACCTATTGTAAATGAAATATTGTAGTATTGTATGCAATCAGTGTGTTTAGTGTGAGTTTTTTAACGTTCTCGATGGCGTAAAAGTTAACTCAAATTTGTATGGAATTGAAACAGTGCCCCTAGCGGCAAACGCAGGCAAACGTTCCAACTCCATACAAATTTGAGTTAACTTTTACGCTATCGAGAACGTTAAAAAAACTCGCCCTAAAGCCCACAGAATATAGGATATATTTTTAACCGGTCAAAAAACCTTGTCCTCTCAAGTTCCACTCCTACCAGTCTCAATTCGGAGATCCTTTTTTTTTTTTTTTTTTATGATTGAAAGATTACTGGTGGCCCGGAGGCCTTTCCAGCTTCACCAGGACAGGTGGGCGAGCAAAGGCTCAGCCAGGAGGGGTGGGATTTGCTAACAACTGCCTGAGCGCCTCCGAAGGAGACCTAACAACTCAAGAGCAATTGCTTCGCGAATGAATCTACTACCGGATCGGAATCGCGACCCACTGAGAAGATCCGGCGAGAAACTCAGCGGGCTGATGCATGGGTTAGGTTGCACGTCGACCTCTTTGTCGAGTTCGACGAGTACGGTTACCGGGGTTCCTCAGCCTGCTTCTAGTGTTAGAGCTGAAGGTATCTAACGGAGATCCTCCAAACATGTACGGTCCGTTTTTTTTTAAATAAATGTAATTGGAATTTTTCTAGAAAATAGAAAGTTTGTAAATATATTTTTATGAGTATCACGTGTAATTCGGCGACATATGTGAATTGAGTATGTTAAGTTTTAAAAATAAAATATTGAGGTTATATTGATGTTTTTCTTTACTTTTTAGAATTCAATTTATTTTCTATTATCGCCTATCTGCCCACGGTTGATGCTTAAAACCAAGTGGTCTCTGAACTGATCTATTAAAATAAAGAAAAACAGGATAAATCAAAACAAGTTTAATAGTTGGAGTTATTTAGCGCTGTTCGATTTATCAACCTTGAACAGCAATAGCTAAGTGTTAGAGAAATGGAATGCAGCCATTTTAGTTTCCTTTTTCTTACGCCTGGGGCGCTGTACTCTGTACTACTTGTCAAGCTGACATTCTGTGTACTTTTATATTTTTCTACCAATAAATGCGAGTTATATTGTGATCCTAAAAACGTATCATTATTTCTTCCACAACCACGTAGTTTTCCTACATGGTAGCAGAGCGTGGTTCAGTTGTGTTTAGTTGTGGTATAGCTGGAAATAATAATAAAGTGGATAAAACTTCAATCCGAAAAAAATTGTCGTTGCAATTCAAATTGAAGGGTAGGATCGTTCATCAAAAATTGAATATTTCTCGTGAAGATAAGCAAGATGGGCCCAAATATGTTTAATTTAGAAAAACTGGTAGGAAGAGAAAACTTTGCCACGTGGAAATTCAGCATGAAAGCATATTTGGAACATGAAGACTTGTGGTGTTGTGTCGAATGCCACGACGGCAAGCCGGTGGATGCTGTAAAAGATATCAAAGCGAAATCAAAGCTGATCTTACTACTGGATCCGCAAAATTATGTCCATGTGCAAGACTGTAAAACCGCCAAACAAGTGTGGGAAAATTTGCAAAAGGCATTTGATGATAATGGTTTAACAAGAAGGGTAGGTTTGCTTAAAGATTTGATCAACACCACATTAGATTCAAGTAACAGTGTTGAAGATTACGTAAGTAAAATAATGAACACAGCACACAAGTTACGTAATATTGGTTTTGATGTCAATGATGAGTGGCTTGGCACCTTGATGTTGGCTGGCTTACCAGAAGAATATAAACCCATGATTATGGGCTTAGAGAGCTCTGGCATTAAAATAAGTGCTGATTCAGTAAAATCTAAACTTATACAAGAAGTTAATACATCAAAATCAGCAGCCTTCTATACAAATTCCAGAAAACCCAGAAATAATACCTCATCGATAAAAACAAAGGGTCCGAGATGCTTCAACTGCAATAGGAATGGACATTTCGCTAAATATTGTAAACTACCAAAGAAACAAACAGCAAACAAAGGAGAAAGTACTAGTTTTGTGGCAGCTTTTTCAGCTACAGTCAGCAAAAATGTAAGTGATGAATGGTACATTGACTCCGGTGCATCCATGCATATGACAAGCAGAATTGATTGGATGTATAATGTCACTGAATCATCTGTAAAAAACATCACTGTGGCTAACAGAGAACCCTTAGCCGTGAATGGAGTTGGCTGTGTGAACATTCAGCTAAGTCAAGAAAATAAAATACAAGTTAAAAATGTTTTATTTGTACCCGGGCTGGCTACTAATCTTCTCTCAGTTGGAGCTATTGTGAAAAATGGACATAAGGTCACATTTAATGACAAAGGATGTGAAGTTGGAAATAGTAAAGGTGAAGTAATATGCTCTGCAAAGCTGAAGAATAGTTTGTATGTATTAGAGACCTGTAAGGAAGTGGCCCACTTGGTCTCAAGAAATAAGAATAGCAATAATACTTACCTGTGGCACCTGCGGATGGGTCATTTGAATATGTCTGATGTAAAGAAGCTACCTACATGCTCTGAGGGAGTGACTCTGACTCCAGATGTAAATGATGTCACTTGCACACATTGTATGGAAGGTAAGCAAGCTAGGTTACCTTTTAAAAATACTGGAACAAGAGCTACAAGACCTTTAGAATTAATCCATTCTGACTTGTGTGGTCCTATGGAGAACATTTCATTTGGAGGTATGAAATACTTCATTACTTTCACCGATGATTTCACACGAATGGTTCATGTCTATTTTCTTAAAGACAAGTTGAAAATATTAGAGATTTTTAAGGATTTTAAACTGAAAGTAGAGAATGAATTAAATTATAAAATTAAAAGGCTTCGCACAGATAATGGCAAAGAATACTGCAACTATAATTTTGAAAAATGCCTATCTAATCATGGTATAATTCATCAGACCTCTACTCCGTATACTCCACAGCAGAACGGCTTGGCCGAGAGAATGAACAGGACTTTAGTTGAACGCGCAAGATGCATGTTATTTTATGCTAACCTAGAAAAGAAATTCTGGGCTGAAGCAGTAGCAACTGCTGCTTATGTTGTGAATCGTTCCCCGACAAAGTCATTAGAAGGTAAAACTCCATATGAATTGTGGAAAGGTAAGAAACCTAACTTATCACATCTAAAAATATTTGGCTCTGAAGCTATGGTCCATGTGCCAAAGGAAAAACGCCATAAATGGGATAAAAAATCAGTAAAAATGATATTTATGGGTTATTGCGACAGTTCCAAAGGATATCGTTTAATGGACCCTAAAACACTTAAAATAATCAAAAGCAGAGATGTTATTTTTATTGAAAATGTGGAAACTTCTATTCCAATTGAGGATAATCGCACAGTCACAGCCAGTTCTGTTCCTTCAGAAACTGAGGACTCAGAGAATTCCAGTGTCAGCCGGGAACAAGAGATACACACTCAGAAGTCATCTGCAACTGCACCTGTAATGTCTAGTAAAGACTCAAATATACGAAAAGGTGATAGTGAAGACTCAAGTGAGTATGACACTGACACTGGGGAACTAGATGCCACTTATCACCCGCCTTATCCGATAAGACAAGACTATAGTAGTAGTATAACATTAAGGCACCGAAATAAACAATGTGATACACAGGATGGCAAAACGAGCCTATTGTGTTTGTATTCAGATTTGACTGATCCACAAACAGTTGAGGAGGTACTGACATCTTCACAAGCTGCAGAATGGAAGAGAGCCATGGATGAAGAATATAGTTCCCTTATGAAAAATAAAACTTGGTCATTGACAGAACTTCCTCCAGGTAAAAAAGCTCTCCCATGCAAGTGGGTATTCAAAATTAAAACAGACCAAAATGGAAATGTCACCCGTTACAATCCAAGACTTGTAATAAAAGGCTATGCTCAAAGAAAAGGCACCGATTATGAGGAAACATACTCTCCAGTTGTCAGGTACACAACTATTCGCTACTTATTTGCTTTAACGGCTAAATATGGATTGGATATAGATCAAATGGATGCTGTATCGGCCTTTCTACAAGGAGAAATTGATACTGAGATCTATATGGTGCAGCCAGAACAGTATAAGCAAGGGTCTAAGGTATGTAAGTTACATAAATCTATTTATGGTCTTAAACAGGCCAGTAGACTGTGGAACCTGAAATTAAATTGTGTACTACATGAGTTAGGTATGCAACAATCAAGAACAGATCCTTGTATCTATTATAATGCAGAGAAAAACACGTTTATAGCTATCTGGGTCGATGATTTAATTTTGTTGACTTCTCAAAAGAAAACAAAAAATTTGTTGAAAGAAAAGTTAAAGGAACACTTTGAAATGAAGGATATTGGTTCGACAAGCTATTGCTTAGGTTTACGGATTACCAGAGATGGAGGTAAAGTAATGATAGATCAAGAAAAATATATAAAAGAGATGTTAGCAAGGTTCAGAATGTCTGACTGTAAACCTGTAAGATCACCTTTTGAAGTTGGTATGAAATTCAATGAGAAGAAGGAAGAGGATGAATTGATTGACTGTCCATATCAACAGGCTATTGGCTCTTTGTTGTATTTGGCTCAAGGTACCCGGCCGGATATATCATTTGCAGTAAATACAATGAGCAGATTCAACAAGGATTATACTGCTGCACATTGGACAGCTGTGAAAAGAATTTTTAGATATTTGCAGGGTACCAAAGATTTGAAATTAGTTTATACCAAAGATGGTAATGAGAACATCACAGGATATTGTGATGCCGACTGGGCGAGCGATGTACGTGATCGTAAGTCGTCCACTGGTTACGTATTTATGTTACAGGATGGTGCTATATCTTGGCGCTCTCAAAAGCAACAGACTGTTGCTCTCTCCACTGCTGAAGCCGAGTATATGTCGATGTCGTCAGCGGCGCAGGAAGCGTTGTGGCTTCAACAATTACATACCGAGCTCGGTCAACAGAAGAACAACCCTCTCATCATCTTTTGTGATAATCAGAGTGCTATAAAATTATCAAATAATTATTGTTATTTACCCAGATCAAAACATATCGATATTCGTTATCATTTTCTCAAAGACCATGTCAGTAACTTAGATATAAAGTATTGTTATATAAAGGGTGAGGAAATGATAGCTGATAATTTAACTAAGGGTACTAGTGTTGATAAACATTTGTATTGTTTAACGAAAATGGGGTTGCATTCCAAGGGAGGGTGTTAGAGAAATGGAATGCAGCCATTTTAGTTTCCTTTTTCTTACGCCTGGGGCGCTGTACTCTGTACTACTTGTCAAGCTGACATTCTGTGTACTTTTATATTTTTCTACCAATAAATGCGAGTTATATTGTGATCCTAAAAACGTATCATTATTTCTTCCACAACCACGTAGTTTTCCTACACTAAGCCACCTCCTTTTGCCTTTTTCTCTTCTTTTTTCTTTTTTTTTTTTGAATGTGAAAGGCAATAAATGATTTTTATTATTTATTATTATTTATTTTAGTACAATCCTTAAAAACTATTCAGTTTAATTTAAAGCTTCCTATCTTGGGTGAAATCGCTTCTAGTATATTCTCCACGCTGTATGGTGTGTCTGAAACAATATATTCCGAATAGTAGGTAATAACCAAGCCAATTTGAAAGCGAATGTGTCACAAACTGCAAAATGTCCATATAGCCGCCATTTTACTTCGAGACTGTCTTATAAATTAAATTTGGCAAAAACAGCAAGAGCATACAGCCAAATATTTAACGGTGTTAAAGTTCATAGTCAATCAGAGAGGAATGAAATGGAGCAGCCTTTATCTATGAGATACAATATTATAAACCAAATATGTTAGAATGAGACTTCTCATTATTTACCCTAACTTTTTTGAAGAACCTGGGAAGCCACATCTAGCTATTTTGGATCATTATTCTAGGCTTCCTCACTTACACACACAGATGTTAAATGAAATAAGCCACCGTGAACGTTTAAATCTAAAGAAACTCTAAGCTAAGTAAATGACAATTCATTTTCCGTTCCCACCACAACTACTGATCTTTATTATTATTTTTTAAGTTATACTTCTTCAGGCGCGTTATGAAAAATTGATGAGAGTGAAATTTTACGATGCATGCGCACCGTGACATTAAATTAACAGAATGAAGTTGCCCACTAAATCGCTCATTACAATACGACCGACGTAACTTGGCGAGTCTGAATATAGCCGCAAGTGAACTTTACGAACCGTACCGAGAATTACCGAATTTATACGATGTCAAGAAAAAGGATGTCCAATATGCGTGTTTGAGGATGTTGTATGCTCGATTTTTTTTCAAATTGATTAAAATTTAAATAACAAAAAAAAGAAATAAATTTAATAAAAATATAATTTCTTACGCGCGTACATAAGTATACGCACCCTTTTTTTTGTCAACAA
The DNA here is from genome assembly GCF_030267445.1 of Bombyx mandarina. Taxonomy (NCBI): domain Eukaryota; kingdom Metazoa; phylum Arthropoda; class Insecta; order Lepidoptera; family Bombycidae; genus Bombyx; species Bombyx mandarina. The sequence goes on along the minus strand of NC_143224.1, from coordinate 2,604,769 downwards.
AAATGACTGTAATTGGGCATCAGGACATATACATTGTATTTTCTAAGGTACGTACCGACATGTAGCCATTCCGCGTCTCGGTAGCCGTGTTCCTTCCTCGCTTCCACGATGGTCTCGTGCAATGCGTGAATGACTACCACAGCCAAAACCAACGCCGGTTCACCGGTTGCTGAAAAAATCACATACATTACATGTCGCTTATACATTTATTGGTTGTGCCCACGAGAATCTAGGAGTAATAGATACAAAACGAAACATATAAATCGGTCAGAAGATCTTAACACGTTGAACGCCACATGAAAAATCGAGTATAGCACTGGGCAAGAAATAATGCACATCGACCTCTAGAGACTAGAGACTATAATCTAAGAACAACACTTATAGAAAAAAAAATTAAAAAAAAATAAAATAAAAAGAATAATCAAAATAAGCAACTCTTAATAATTGTTTTATCAGCTCTTAATAGATACCGGACTGTTAATATTTCGTGCGAAAGGGACAGTGCTCTACAAAACCGAAATTAGAGGAATGTCTCTTTTTAAAGGTCGATGTTCATTATTTCTTGCCCGGTACTATATTTTCATACAGGCCGCGGTGCTCCCCGGTGAGCCTTATCTTACTGAATCGTTTGGGCCATAAGGATCACCCGTGACCCACATGACCTTGGAACCCATGTGAACGCTTCCTATATGCCACAGAAAGACTGCAGCTATCAAACAAAACGCGCGTATGAAAGCGAGCCGCGTGGTCCTTTAGCCGAACTGAACGGCGCGCTTTTCAAATCCAATACAATCATGTAGTTTTTATCAAGGCCTTTTAAAATATTAAATACTAGACAGGTAAAAGTCGTAAATTTTTATCTTCCGTGCAAATTATAGCATTTTATAAATTTTATAAAAACTACTGATTTCCTGATTATGGCTTGGCCCGAATGATATTTCATTCCCGATCCTGCGGACAGAATGGAAAGCAGTCGACGTCGCCGAAAACACATCATTTCGGATCCTGCCGATCCACTAACGGTGCTTTTAGGTACCTCAAGTGCCCGTCGCTTGCAACGAAGGGTTCGGCGAGTAAATTAACCCACAGCCCATTGAGTTTCTCGCCGAATCTTCTCAGTGGGTCGCGTTTCCGATCCGGTGGTAGATTCTATGAAGCACGGCTCTTGCTAGGGTTCGTGTTAGCAACGTCGTCAGGCGTGAGCCCCGTGAGCTCACCTACTAGTGAAGGTTACGCTGATATAGCCTCTCAAGGCTATCAGCTTAGGTAGGACAAAAAAAATGTAATTTATAGTACGCTAGGCCCACCGGTGGATCGAGAAGTTCAATGTGTTAATTCCAAAAATCTGTCCGACTATAACAAGTATTCACCTTTTGACCTCAAAACTCCAGCAGGATTAGGGGCGTTCCTTCTGAACGAAACCCTGAAGTCAACTGGGATATCCTTAGCGCCCGGGGGCTTGTACGTCCACGTCCTGTCAGTAAGAAGTCTCCCTGTCTTATCATAGACCAGACTTTCTGTTGTCCACAAACCGAGACCCATCACAAACGCTCCTTCGATCTGTCGAAAAATCTTATTTTGGTATATACAATGTACTGTGTATAAGTACATACTTACGCATTTAGTAAAAAGTGGTTATTTTATTATTACAAACATACACTCCAATTTTATTTATTTGTATAGATAATCACAAATCAAAATCATGAAACCAATTATACCTGTCCCACGTCGATGTCAGGACTAATACTGACTCCGGTATCTTCCAGCAGATCGACCCTTGTGAGGATGTGGTTTCCGGTCAGCACGTCTAGTTCCACTTCAGCTACGCAGACTCCGTATACGTCATAGCCCACTAGATTGTCATTGGGTGACGTCATATAAGACGCTTGGAGGTTGACGCCTATAAACAATTAGCAGTATTTATGTCGGTGTGCGTATGATAAAAATGTATACATGTTTCGTAAAGGAATTCTAGAGGATAATATGTATTGTTGCAATTGTGACAATAGATGGCGTTGTACTTCTCGAGCGTTCTAGATGCTACTAGATCCTTCGATATTCGTTCGACTATACGGCGATAGATGGCGTTACTCTTACCGGCGTAACAATATTTTCAATTCGGAACGTATATAAACGTAATCTCATTTCACAATAAAACCTAGGTACTGTTTTGGATTGGTGAATTCAAGATACTATAATCACGTCCAAGCTATACAAAAGCATGCTGGGCATGCTGTTGATACTCTCTGGAACATCCTGAGATTTTTTAACAGATGCCTTATTTCTTATCGTATCAACTTGTTCGCACTACGGTGTTTCATGAGCGCTATGACATGCCCTTCTTCACACTAGGCTTGGCTATGCCCCTGACGTTGCTGACGTCCATGGGCAACGATAACCACTAACGTTGGGCCGTAGGCTCGTTACCTACGAAAGAAAAAACATGCTATGTTTGAAGTATTCTGCATGAGCCTCGACAAATAGGCCTAAAGGATTAGATGTTCAAGACCACAACAGCGCCTTTTTTGTTATTGATTATGAAGGATTACTATGACTCGAAGGTCAACGTTGCCGTGAAGGCATTATCAAATCAAAACGCTATTTTTATCTGTTTTACCTTTATCATAAGCAGCCTTAATAGTTTCCTCCCAAGTAGGTTCATTTAAATCCTTCTTAGCGTCTTGTAGTCTGCTCAGGAGCTCCTGGCAAGCCTTCACAGTGGCATAGGCCACGCAATCACTAGTAATGCTTCCGTTGCTAGCCATAGAATTTGGTGAGATGAAACTGTTACTGCCCCTAACTGTGACCTTAGCTAGAGGTATTTTTAAGCTATATGCGCAAACTTGAGCGACTTTCGTGTTGATACCCTGACCCATCTCGATACCCCCGTGGGATATAGCCACAGTACCGTCTGCGTGGTATATTGATATCGTGACGGGGAAGTTGTAGGAGTAGCCTGCGGTATAAAAAATGTTTTTTTTTAAATGTCTTTAAAAGCACAAGCATTAGGCATCCCAGACTTTTCCGAGTGAGTTGGCCTTACATTGATAATAATATGACCGGATATTCATGATGGATGCGCTACCGACTTACCGCTACTACATTCCCTTAACATATTCGTGTTGCCAGTTATATCTCCTTAATAGTTTTCCTGTCTCTAATAGTGAATTACGGAATTAGCGAAGTACTGTTAGTGCGAATGGATGTGATGGTACTTCTGCGCCTACACACCAGAACAATCATGTACGGCAACTTAGCAGCAGTAGTGCGTCCGATTTGTAGCGTGGGACATCTTAATTTTGACTATTGGGACTTGGACCTGGTGTCTCAAGGCGGGTGACGGCATTCACGCGATAATGTCTACTTCATCAACCTTGCAACACCAGATGAGTCGAGAGCTTGTTAGCACTTATATTGCATAGGTGCGAGATTTTTTTTAAATAATTCGATGAATTCGAATAATCTTTATCATATTTATAGATGAAAAAATCTTTGAAGTCGTCGTGGCCTAAAGGATAAGACGTCCGATACGTATCTAGTAGCTATGTAACAATGTTCGAATCCCGCAGGCGGGGACCAAATTTTCCAAAAAAAAAAATTACGTTCAAAGCTTCTGTAATTATACCACGAATCACAAAAGAGGACGTTTCATGTACCAGTTTTACAAGTACAATTTTTTTTTTGTAAATTATCCGTCTCATAGGTTATATCGCACGCCGCTGGTCCCAAATAGAAAAACCATTGATATTCTGCGAAGGACTAAGATTTTAGATTTCACCATCTATCGACTCATTTGAAGAGATCTCATCATAGGATAAGACTGATAAGTAAGTAGTCTGGTCTGAGATCATTAAGCTTTACAAACTTTTACATTATTGGGGTGTCCAATAAGGTCGGTTTTGTTACCTATAGGATAAGACATAATGGATAGCTTCAAGGCCTTTTTTCGCCACGCGTTCTCCTCATTGAACTTTTTGATTTGGATCATTCTATCATCGAACTCCACTTCACGCTTAAAACCCGCGATCATATCCTTGATGGCTTCGTGTTTCTGTGCCAAGTTGGAGATTCGGACTTCTGAAGGATCTTTGCCGGTGACTTGCGCTATTCGTTCCATTAAATGTTCTAAGATGGCTGTGGCTTCCGTTGTCCCTGGAAGATACAAGGGTTTAGCATCGCCTTTTTATTTGTACAGAGGACTACAGTCTCTGTCTCTGTCTCTCTCTAAATAATACTGACCAGGAGCTCTACACCAGGTGTTGCTATGCTTATCCGTCAAGACACTATATCCGTTGATGTTCCAAGTGTCGGTCGCGTACAGATTGGTCAGTATCGAGGCTACATCCGGGGCGGAAGTGTCGTTGTAAGCGTGCCCGCAGTCCACGTAGTATTCGATGTTCGCGTATTGAACAACGCCTTCGTCGTTCACGCCGACCTGGACAACGCTTAGCCACTTAAACTACGCAGCGAACTTGACGAACGGGTAAGTAGGTGTTTCATGGATGTTTCTCATCGGAACTTGCATGAAAAAGAATGCCTGAAACTCATATCTCAAGCGGCAGTCACGTCGTAAGTGTCTATGGGCTTCCGTAACTAATTAACACCAGGTGGGCCCTGAACTGGTTCACCGATTTAAGCAATAAAAAAAACAATGTTTGCGAGTCAAAAAAATGAAGTGTATTAACTATGCAGTCACATAAATAGATGCAGTGTAATCCATATTAATACGTGAAGCAAAAATTTTGTATAGAGAATGTAAGGAGTGCAGAATGTTAATATTTTTTAAAGTTATGCATAAAAAATACATTAAATCAATAAAATAAAACATTACACACACTCCCATATATTTGACACACGCACGTATAATAGTATACTCTTTGTTTGTTGTCAAGCTTTTGTTATTGTTTATAGTCTGTGCTCAAATTGAGAATAGATTAATATTGTTTGTCTTTAATATTATTTGTCTAAGGTGTAGTCTTGGCGAAATCTGTGATTATTGAAGTATAATAAGTCTTTGACAATAGAACTATGTATATATACCACTAGTAAATAAATAAAACACCTGTGGCACTCGGGGACTGCCGCGGTAACTATTGCATAGCATTTTATATCAGCTTATGCAATTATAATTAGACAATAATAATTTAATATGAAAACAATAATAAAATAAGACCACGCGATATTTATAACGTCACGCTGCGCGCTTATCCACAAACGCTACACAAGCGCAACGTGTAAATGTGTTGAACGCGAGCTACATGGTAGGCGGGGTGGGGGGTGTTAGGTTTTATTTTCGTTACGGAATTTTTTGATTCGGTCGCCGTGCTCAAAGCGCGCGATAAAAGCTATGCAATAGCTTAAATGCAGTAGTACCTCGTAACACGCGTCGCATTCCGAACGCTTCCCGATCGCGGCCATGTTGTCGCCGAGCGGCATCACGAGCGAGGCGGCGCGGTGCGTGCGGCTGGCGACCACCGCGCATGCGCACGCCGCCAGCGCCGCGCGGGACGCCTTGCCCCCGAACGCGCCGCCCACGCGGGGCACCGACACCTCCACCCTGCACACCCGGACGACGTCACCACGTCACGTCACGACCTCTGTGTGCTTACTGCGAGTTTTTTAACGTTCTCGATCGCGTAGTAGTTAACTAAAATTTGTATGGAGTTTGAATGGTTGCCTACATTTGCCGCTAGGGGCACTGTTCCAACTCCATACAAATTTGAGGTAGCTCTTTGAGTAAGCTCGCACTACGCACACTGGTCTTAGTTAGTTAGTTAACTTTAACCTGACTCTTTTAATTATCGTGTTATTAATGAATTTGTGGCGAGTAGCCATCATACAACACAAGACATTTAACAGATACCTCAATTACGCTTACGACATTTTCAAAATAAGCTTGCGTATATACAACAACATCCGGACCGTCGGTCTACCGAGCAATCTCACCCGCTCAGTGGAAGATCTTTCCTTTGTCGTTATTTCCACAAATTTATTTTTCCCTATCTATTCGCTGGTATATTCGCCTAAGGGATTATTCCAGTTAGGCCCGGACGGCTAGGTCAGTTCACGGACTCAACCTGAGAGAATTTGCTAGCCCTAGCAAAAGCAGTGCTTCGCTGAATCTACCATTGATCGGAATCGCAACCAAGTGAGAAGATCCGCTGAGACACTTAGTGGATTAACAAAAGCGTGTTAATAGAGCAATACCCACCTGTTTTCATCAATGCCGAGTGTCTGGGCCACAGCAACGTGGACTATGTCCATCCACTGGGTGGACGAGCGCACAGCCACCCCGCGCGACGTGACGGCGACCATACAGGACTGAGTCTCCATCGTGTAGTGGTACTGGGACGGCATCGAGAAACTACCCTTTATAGCGTGTCGGGTATCCGAGCCTTTGCTGGTCGCTTTGATTGCTACCTCCTGCCGAACCTGAGGGTTGTATCGTTATATTCAAATCAAATCAAATCAAATCAAATATGAATTTGATTCAAAATATGAATGTCGGTACACATATGTGACTGCTTCATTGATGCCTAATGTCTCATATCGGTGGTCGCATCGAAGTCCTGATGTCCAAGGACTCCGATTATCTTAACAGCGGTTAGGCCATGAGTTCGTCTACGGATTTATTGCTACCAAAATAATCTGTACATGTCATTAATGTAAAACTAAATATTTTGTGGTCGAAACATGTCGCTTATTGAGTACGTCAATAGACAGTCTTTTTTTTTTTTTTATTGCTTAGATGTCTGGACGAGCTCTCAGCCCACCTGGTGTCAAGTGGTTACTGGAGCCCATAGACATCTACAACGTAAATGCGCCACCCACCTTGAGATATAAGTTCTAAGGTCTCAGTATACAACGGCTGCCCCACCCTTCAAACCGAAACGCATTACTGATTCACAGCAGAAATAGGCAGGGTGGTGGTACCTACCCGTGCGGACTCACAAGAGGTCCTACCACCAGTAAAATCTACACAAAAGCTAAAAACATTACAACAAAATACAGTTTACAAATTATACCAATAGATGGCGCTGTTATCAAAAGCTCAAAATCTTAAATACCCTTTCCTCCTTATCAGCAGCTACCAATGCTTCTTGAATAGACAACACAGGAACCGCATTAGATTTCTTGTACTTCACACGGACTAAATTCGCCGCAGTGAGCGCCAGTCTGTGTGTCGTCGCGGCTATGAGAGCGACGGGCTGTCCGTAGTAAGAGATTTTCTTCGAAGCCAGGATCTCTTCGGCAAAGTCTTGCCACGGCACGTCGGACGGTGTGAAGACGTTCTTGCCGGGTATGTCTTTGGCAGTGTAGAATCCGACCACGCCTTGGAGTTTCTGTGCGATGACATCTTGGTAATTATTAATACGAAGTTACAATAAATATTTATTAATATCACGTACGTAAAGTAAAAAGTAAAGTGAAGTAAGCTTAAGGGACGAGCGATCTCCGAAATAATAATTAAAAATTAAAAATACTTATAATTACTAGATTTAATTTTGGTTCAAGATTGTCTGAATACGAATTCAATCAAAAACAAATCTCTCGAGAATAAAACTTTGTTCTATAATAGATTATAGGTACCCACGCACGTCCTTACAGTCTTTGAGTAATTAAGACGGGAAATCGTAAGAAACAAACTAACAAACCCACTTTCGTCCGTCACTGTCAGGAATTGAAAATATGTATATAGTACTAGGTGAGTCCCGCGATTTTAACCGCGGTTATTGTCATACCGCGGGTGAGGCCGCGGGGCGAAGCTAGTCTAAAAAAACCCTAAGTTACTTCTTATATCATCAGCTACCTATCGGTAAAAGTCCAGTCAAAATCGGTCCATCCGTTCAAGAGATTAGCCGGAACAAACAGACAGAGAGACAGAAAAATATTGTAAAAAATGTTATTTTTGTGTATGTACCGTATATATATATTCATATGCATGTAGTAAAAAGCGGTTATTTCAATATTACAAAGAGACACTCTAATTTTATTTATATGTATAGATTATACCTAATATACATGTGTATATATTAAAATATGTATTAATATTATTATTATTCATGGTCGTCAGCGTTTCTCAAATTGTATTTTTACTTTTTGTACTCATTTAAAAAAAATAAACTTACCAACGCCTCGGATTCGTCGAAGCCTTCAATCTCGCCAAGGCACACGTCGGATAACACGAAGGCGACGTGGACAGTCCTTGGCCCCGTGTACACGTCACACGCGTACTTCACCTCACCGGAGCACTGAAATGTAACAAACAACACCGCACTGTTGAACTATGTTTTGGTATCGTAAGTCGTCGTGGCCTAAAGGATAAAACTTCCGGTGCATTCGTATGTAGCGATGCACCGATGTTCGAATCCCGCAGGCGGGTACCAATTTTTCTAATGAAAAACGTGAAGGAATAACATCGTGTAATAAAAATCAAACCCGCAAAATTATAATTTGCGTAATCACTGGTGGTAGGACCTCTTGGGAGTCCGCACGGGTAGGTACCACCACCCCGCCTATTTCCGCCGTGAAACAGTAATGCGTTTCGGTTCGAAGGGTGGGGTAACCGTTGTAACTATACTGAGACCTTAGAACTTATATCTCAAGGTGGGTGGCGCATTTACGTTGTAGATGTCTATGTGCTCCAGTAACCACTCAACATCAGGTGGGCTGTGAGCTCGTCCATCCAACTAAGCAATACAAAAAAAAGTTATGTATGCTTAGTGCAAGTTTCTTAACGTTCTCGATAGCGTAAAAGTTAAGCCAATTTTGTATGCAGTTGGAACAGCGCCCCTAGCGGCAAGCGTACGCAAACGATCCTACTCCATACAAATGTGAGCTAACTTTTACACTATCGAGAACGTTAAAAAAATCGCACTAAGCACACTGAACGAAAATTCGTCTAGCGTTTGAGTTCAAAATCGATTCTGATATAATTGAATATCGTCGTGGCCTAACGGATAAGACGTCCGGTGCATTCGTGTTGAGCGATGCAACGGTGTTCGAATCCCGCAGGCGGATACCAATTTTTCTAATGAAATACGTACTCAACAAATGTTCACGATTGATTTCCACGGCGAAGGAATAACATCGTGTAATAAAAATGAAACCCGCAAAATTATAATTTGCGTAATTACTGGTGGTAGGACCTCTTGCGAGTCCGCGCGGGTGGGTACCACCACCCTGCCTATTTCTGCCGTGAAGCAGTAATGCGTTTCGGTTTGAAGGGTGGGGCAGCCGTTGTAACTATACTTGAGACCTCGAACTTATATCTCAAAGGTGGGTGGCGCATTTACGTTGTGGATGTCTATGGGCTCCAGTAACCACTTAACACAAGGTGGGCTGAGAGCTCGTCCACCCATCTAAGCAATAAAAAAAATAAAAAAATTGAATGTAATTTTTTATTATAGTAGGGAGTTTCTCGCCGGATCTCTGTAGGTCGTGATTCCATCCATCCGATCGTAGCTGCAATAGCCCCTTAGGCTACAAGCGAATAGGTAGAAAAAAAATACAAGCTTAAACATGAATAAACAATTAATTAACACCATAAAACAATTCACACGACTAGGCTCCTTTCGTCCTCGTCAAAGAGTCCCGAAATTGAGTCGTTTGTTTACGCAATAAAGGCTAAATTCACCTGTGTCAGAGCCTCCAGTTTCGGCACTGGCTCGTTAAGCGGCCATAAAGATTTATCTGTTTCGAACGTCTGCTCTCCCCTCGATACGAGCCGCTTCAGCGTGGTCCCGCCTGACGCGTACCGAGGATTCACCGCAGGAGCTAACGAGAGAATGGCCTGAAATCACCGTTATAAATTAATAATCAATTGAGCCCAACTGAATTAAAGTCCCATATTTTGTTACGTGGTTAACTAAGTCTATTGACATAATAAGTAATAATACATAGTTTAAAAAAACTAACAAAATACGCTTTTATAGAAAATCCAATTAAAAAATAGTAAATAAATTTTAATAAATTTGAATTAAAAATAGTGTAAGAAAAAATGATTCTATTGTAAAAAAAAGCGTGGGGAGCTTTTCAGGATATTATCAAAATAGCCCTTCTACTCATATCTGTTCATAAAATATTCATAGCTACTGATACCATGCACCACACTATTTTTAATTCAAATTTATTAAATTTTATTTTCTATTTTTTAGTTGGATTTTCTATAAAAGCATATTTTGTTAGTTTTTACTATTATTTATTTTCCTTTTTTTAATTGTCTTTCAATTTTTCCAATTTTTTTAAATATTGTATTGCTTAGGTGGGGCGAGCTCTCAGCCCACCTGGTGTTAAGTGGATACTGTAGCCCATAGACATCTACAGCGCAAATGCTGCCACCCACCTCGAGACATAAGTTCTAAGGTCTCAGTATAGTTACAACGGCTGCCCCACCCTTCAAACCGAAACGAATTACTGCTTCACTGAAGCCAGTACTAAAAGAAGAGTAATTTTTATCAATGGAAAAGCTAAAATAGCCTCTTAAGGCGGCAGCATAGGTAGGGGAAAAAAATTACAAGAGACCACGGCTTTAAAATAAATTAAATTTATAATTAAATACTTGTTAAACAGTTCTCATAGGAGAATACGGATATTTTTCTGTGTGCTCAGTGCGAGTTTTTTAACGTTCTCGATTGCGTAAAAGTTAAATCAATTTTGTATGGAGTTGGAACAGCGCCCCTAGCGGCAAACGTAGGGAAGCTTTTCCAGCTCCATACAAATTTGGGGGTTCAGTTTTACGCTTTTTGTCCCTTAGAAATAAGGTGACACTCTACAAAACTTGCATACGCCCCGTCATGACTTATGCAAGTGTAGTGTTCGCTCACGCGGCCCGCATACACTTAAAATCCTTCCAAATCATTCAATCCCGTTTTTGCAGGATAGCCGTCGGAGCCCCGTGGTTCGTCAGGAACGTCGACCTCCATGACGACCTGGACTTAGAGTCCATCAGTAAGTATCTACAGTCGGCGTCTATGCGCCACTTCGATAAAGCGGCACGACACGAGAACCCTCTCATCGTGGCCGCCGGTAACTACATTCCCGATCCTGCGGACAGAATGGAAAGCAGTCGACGTCGCCCAAAACACGTCATCTCGGATCCTCCCGATCCACTAACGGTGCTTTTAGGTACTTCAAGCACCGGTCACCGTTCTCGTCGAACCCGTCGCTTGCGACGAAGGGCTCGACGAGTAAATTAACTCTCAGACACAGCCCACTGAGTTTCTCGCCGGATCTTCTCAGTGGGTCGCGTTTCCGATCCGGTGGTAGATTCTGCGAAGCACGGCTCTTGCTAGGGTTCGTGTTAGCAACATCGTCAGGTTGAGCCCCGTGAGCTCACCTACTAAAGTTAGGGTTACGCTGACATAGCCTCTCAAGGCTATCAGCTTAGGTAGGAAAAAAAAAAAAACGCTTTTTTTAAAATAAAATATATTTTACACTATTGTCAATTTAAATTTATTAAAATATATTTTCTATTTTTTAGTTGAGTTTTATATAAAGCGTGTTTTTTAGTTTTTTTAAACTATTATTTATTTTTCATTTTTAGTTAATAGTTTTAAAACTATTAAGTACTTTAACATCAATTCCTGCCTTATCGACTATAGATAAAAATTATATAAATTGGCAAAAATCTTATTTTGCAAATTGAATAATGGAATAATCTTATCAAATTAGTGTATTGTTATCGGTCCTCGATAAATCTACAAAGTTTGAATGAAATCTGGCCGTTTAAAGTGGATCAAAATCGCGTCTAAAGGAGTCACTTACAAACATATAAGCATACAAACATACATACAAGTGAAGCTAATATAAAGCGTGTAAAAATTCGACAACCATATTTGTCTTTTAAAATATTATATAATACGAGTATGTAAAGTCGGAAGTCGGTGCAACAGTTCATTAGCGTGAGTAAACAATGCCGGTATTTTATTTATTATTATCGCGTATAGTAACCGGCAAACATCTTGAGCAAATGACCTTGACTGCGCAGAACCGAATTTTAGATCACTTTGGTGGTGAGGGTGAGGCGCGACGGCAGGGGAAATCGTATCGAGCGCGTTATTGGTAGATCAGTCGAACCCTGCGCCCCGCACCGCGCCCTCATTCCGCTCGCTCCCAAAAGTACGCTTGCGTACAGTGAAAAATCTATCGTTTGTTGCAAATGATGTGACAATAAAAACCAGCAGCGTAACGACAAGTTCTTTTATTTGTGCGAGAATGCAGAAAGCAGGTAGAAATGGCTGGCATGGCTTGTTTTATTAACACTATCCCCCCTTCGTTGGCTTTGGCTGGCGGCGGTGGCGGAAGGGGGCGTGTTAACATGGCTTGGCGGCTTGGCTGACGGCAGGGCATGACAGCTGACGTCACGTCCGTTACACGTTATTAATCGTTAAGTTATTTGTTATAATTGCTTGTTGACTTTGTTGCCATTGCTATTTGTTGAGTGTTTGTTGATTTTTTATAAAAAATACACTATGCCGCGACAAACTGGTGTAGTAATCAAAAGAAAGGGTAGAAAAATTGTGTATGACGTATATTGCTTCATTATAAAACAGGGGAAGAATGATATGGAAAAAGTAAAACAGACTTCGGAAGCAACAAAAACATCAGTGAGTACTGTTAGGTGCATTATTAACGAAGCTAAAGGCTCTGGCTTGCTCGCCGTGTTTGGGACTCCGGGTAAGAAAAGATCAGGGAAGAAGAAAGTTACCGGAATGGATAGTTTCGTTCAATCTGTAATAAAAAGATGTAATCATAATAACTACATAACAAGCAGCGAAACTCCGTACCGTAGAAAGGCTTCGAAAAATTTAAAGAAGATATACATTTTAATGGCTCGGAATGAAGTTTACGACGAATTAAAATTCTTATAGACGAGCAGTTTGGATTCCGCGCCAGACACTCGTGCGTCCATCAAGTGCACCGCCTCACGGAGCACATCTTACTAGGGCTGAACAGGCGGAAACCCATTCCGACAGGAGCCCTCTTCTTCGACATAGCGAAGGCGTTCGACAAAGTCTGGCACAATGGTTTGATATTCAAACTGTATAACATGGGAGTGCCAGACAGACTCGTGCTCATCATACGAGACTACTTGTCGAACCGTTCGTTCCGATATCGAGTCGAGGGAACGCGTTCCCGGCCCCGTCACGTCACAGCCGGAGTCCCGCAAGGCTCCGCCCTCTCCCCGTTACTATTCAGTTTGTATATCAACGATATACCCCGGTCTCCGGAGACCCATCTGGCGCTCTTCGCCGATGACACCGCCATCTACTACTCGTGTAGGAAGAAGGCGTTGCTTCATCGACGACTTCAGACCGCAGCTACCACCATGGGACAGTGGTTCCGGAAGTGGCGCATCGACATTAACCCCACGAAAAGCACAGCGGTGCTCTTCAAAAGGGGTCGCCCTCCGAACACCACGCTGAGCATCCCCCTCCCGACTAGGCGCGTCAATACCCCCGCCCCCGTCGTTCGCCCAATCACGATGTTCGACCAGCCCATACCGTGGGCCCCGAAGGTCAAATATTTAGGCGTCACCCTCGACAGTAGAATGACATTCCGCCCCCACATCAAGACGGTACGCGATCGTGCCGCCTTCATTCTAGGACGTCTCTACCCGATGATATGTAGGCGAAGTAAAATGTCCCTTAGAAATAAGGTGACACTCTACAAAACTTGCATACGCCCCGTCATGACCTATGCAAGCGTAGTGTTCGCTCACGCGGCCCGCATACACTTAAAAACATTCCAAGTCATTCAATCCCGTTTTTGCAGGATAGCCGTCGGAGCCCCGTGGTTCGTCAGGAACGTCGACCTCCATGACGACCTGGACTTAGAGTCCACCAGTAAGTATATGCAGTCGGCGTCAATGCGCCATTTCGATAAAGCGGCACGACACGAGAACCCTCTCATCGTGGCCGCCGGTAACTACATTCCCGATCCTGCGGACAGAATGGAAAGCAGTCGACGTCGCCCAAAACACGTCATCTCGGATCCTCCCGATCCACTAACGGTGCTTCTAGGTACTTCAAGCACCGGTCACCGTTCTCGTCGAACCCGTCGCTTGCGACGAAGGGCTCGACGAGTAAATTAACTCCCAGACACAGCCCACTGAGTTTCTCGCCGGATCTTCTCAGTGGGTCGCGTTTCCGATCCGGTGGTAGATTCTGCGAAGCACGGCTCTTGCTAGGGTTCGTGTTAGCAACGTCATCAGGTTTGAGCCCCGTGAGCTCACCTACAAAAGTTAGGGTTACGCTGACATAGCCTCTCAAGGCTCTCAGCTTAGGTAGGAAAAAAAAAAAAAAAAAAAAAACGACGAATTATGAAAGAGCTAGGCTTCAGATGAAAAAAAAAAACAGAAAATAATCGGAAGCTGGTGATTGAAAAAAGTAACATTCGATTACTACGAATCGAATATCTTAAAAAAATAATTAATTAGACAAAAAAGAAGATCGAACGACCGAGTTGTAAACTACACCGATGAGCCCTATGTCGACTCATCACGATGATGTCGACTCGGGTGATGAAAACAGTGATGATGATGATGGTCAAGATTATGATAACGAAAAAAAAATTACAAATACCAGCTTCGCTTCAACTGAACCAAGACCTGGCAACAGCTCTAGTTTTGCCTTAATAGAAGGAATATCTATTTTACCCCAAGATTAAATTATTACAATTATTAACCTATATTTTTTGTTGATGTTCTAATAAATATATAAATAAATACATATGCTGATTTTAATAATTTAATTGCATTATGACGCAGCGTAAATAATGTTTTTGCACGTGAGTGTACCATGCGCAAACTTACCCCCACTACGTCAACAAAATTCAACAAATGCTCAAGAAGTTTGCCGGCTATTATAAATATATGTAAATGTATACTATTGTCTACTGTTTACAGCAGAGTTTATAACACTGACTATCATGATTTTGATACATGTGAATAGTCATGATCATCTTCCGTCTCATAGAAATTCTGAGGGCCGATCCCGGCGGCACTGCAATGCCGGGCCGACCCGTGACGAGAGTAGAGCGAGCCCCGAACATCTCGTCGTTTTACAAAAATCAGTTTAATATACTGGTCCCTCAATGAGGGAACTTTCAGATATTAAGCTGAAAAGAACAGATACTACACTTTGATCTTAGCCAAAAGGCCGAGAAGCGATACCGAAACTAGACAAGGTGAGGAAGGTCACTCGAATAAGACGCATCTCGTCATCGCGATTCAGTATTTGTGGTTTAAATGCACAGCGCCATCTGTTAGAATTTTCATTTGCGTTGCTTATTCGTCAAGTGCCATCTACCGTGGACTTAAGAAATCATTTTTAATCTATGAAAATAAATTAAATATAGTTAATTTTTTATACCCCGGCCGAAAGAGGACAATGCTTATAGAGCATACTTATGCCCGACTAGAATAAAAAAAATCATATTACTCTGAATTTTTCACCTCTCCACGATCAACCCCTATTTTTATTTGTAAATTATAAACTTTCATTTTTTTGGCAAGATTTTCATATTATATATATAAAATTTCGTCTGTGCGTGTTTGTCACTTGAATCCTCCTAAGCGGCTGGACCGATTTTAATGAAATTTTTTGTGTACCTTCAGGTGGATTCCAGAATGGCTTAGATCAGGGGCTCCCAAACTTATTTTGTCTACTGCTCATTTTGTGAATAAATTATTTTTTAGCGCCCCCATCTTTTCACCTACTGAAAAAACACTATAGCGAGAGCACAGTCGGTGTGTAAGAGTCCTCCCAGATGAAATTACAAATCGCCTTCCAAGCCTCAACATAACGCCCCCATTTTTTTCTGGGTCTCTTACGGCCCCCTTTTAGTCCTGCAGCGCCCACAAGGGGGCGTTATCGCCCACTTTGGGAAAGGCTGGTTTAGATTTACAAATCCGCCCGGCAGATGGCGTTGCAGTCGGTATATAGGTTATTTATCTTTCCTAGAAATAATTTATATGGCAAAGCAACGTTTGCCGGGCCAGCTAGCATGAATATAATAGCAGTTTTAAACAAAGCGAAGTGTACTGGGTTGAAAAATTCCATAATTTTTGTAACTTGTATAGTTAAAAAATACGCGGTGCTTAAAATTTCAACTATTCATTTTGATTATTATTTACGTAGTGTTTCTCTACGCCTTAATTTAGTTTCCTACTCTAATAATATATTATAGCGTTGTTTTTAAAAGCTTTCCACTTGCTATTGTGGCGCTACCTTAATTGGCTCCTTTTCGGCGGACACTTTTTGAGGCCCATATCAGTGTAGATATGGGCCTCCTTACTAGTTCCATAATTTTGACGGGTTACAAATGAAATGTCATATGAACTGCCTTTTTTTATTGCTTAGATGGGTGGACGAGCTCACAGCCCACCTGGTGTTAAATGGTTACTGGAGCCCATGGACATCTAGAACGTAAATGCGCCACCCACCTTGAGATACAAGTTCTAAGGTCTCAAGTATAGTTACAACAACTGCCCCGCACTTCAAACCGAAACGCATTACTGCTTTACGGCAGAAATAGGCAGGGTGGTGGTACCTACCCTTGCGGACTCCCAAGAGGTCCTACCACTAGTAAATTCTATTCTAATTCACCACTAACAAATTTATTCACCAGGTCTATTCTCTCATACAAGCAATAGTAAAAAACAAAATTAATCCAATTATAATACGTCACATTACTAACCTTATAAAATAAGCTTAGCGCTAGGTGCTTCCTACAGGACGGTGACGGTTCTGGAGGCAAATCAACAGGAATTATTTCCTTTTCCAGTATCTTGAGTGCCTTCGACAAGGTCTCGTCCTTAAATAACTCCAGACCGATTAAGCTGTTCTCCGTTTGCGTGGCGTGAACGAAAGAAGGGCTTATGTTCCCGTATATTATGTTCGAACCAGCGACCTTTTTCTCCTGGTCCAGTTTGAACAAGAAACCGGCGTTGACGATGGCGTGTGCGTTCTGGGCTCGTGGCATTATCTGTCAAATATATTGCGCATTTGTTGTTACAATAAATAAATGAAAAAGAATTGAAATGTAAACTATAGAGGTGACTTTTGTGCCATAGTTCGTAAGTTTTCTTTTGGAAATCGAGGAAGCTAAAGCTAAATATATAAAAGTGGATTGGTGTTTGTGTAAGTTGCGTATAGGCTGGACCGATTTCAGGAATCTTCAGATTGTAATTGCTGATTACAACTGGTAGCTGACAGTTTGTCCCTCGTGAAGCCCACTGAGGTTCTCGTCAGATCTTCTCCTTGTAGGCAGACGAAGCCCACCTAATGGTGA
Source organism: Bombyx mandarina (assembly GCF_030267445.1). NCBI lineage: Eukaryota > Metazoa > Arthropoda > Insecta > Lepidoptera > Bombycidae > Bombyx > Bombyx mandarina. The sequence continues at coordinate 2,587,474 of NC_143224.1, read as the reverse complement.
GTGGTTACCGTCGTCCATGGACTTCAGCAATGCCAAGCCGTTGCCTACCATTAAGTACTCTCCACAAGCCTCGTTTGAAGAAGGACATGTCATAGCGCTCGGGAAACACCGTTAAAGGGAGCTCATTCCAAAGCCGGATGGTACGTGACAAAGAAACGACCACAAGTGTGATGAACTGTCGGTGTTTCCGTTATATATGATACCGCGTACCTTGTATGTCCTTAAGAGGTTATTCGCTGATAAAGGAGGCAGCTTAACATCGCCTATGAGATTATTTTTGAGATCCATTTTCAGGAACTGCGACATGCTCAAATCAGAAATCTTCATATCGCTTTTTACTGAAACAAATTTAGATGATTACATATTATTTATTATACGTACTATATACATAAGTGTCAAGAAATTATTGCGCTTAAAAAAACATTGAAGAGTATTTGTTTTAATTGTCTGAAAACATGGTATGCGTTTCTGAAGAAAATAAAAAGTATCAATAAATTGAAAGTTTTAGTTGCTAACATTATTATATACTAGCCGTACTCGCCCGCTTCGCTGGGTATTTAAAATTAACATTCTTATTTATTGTCATTATTATTAGGGAGTCTAACACTCATATAAATATTAGCCTATCCATTAAGTACATGTATTTTCTACATGAATACCAAGTTTCAAGTCAATCGGATGCACGGTTCAGTAGTTATAACGGAACATCCGTAAAAACCACTGTAGATTTATATATCAGTATAGATAATTATTGCTTTTGTAAGTTCGTATTTCGTGAATCCACAAAGTGAAAGAAGCGACACTCGATTGCATGGGTGCGATGACCCCGCGCGTCATTTGACTTTAATTTTGTGTTACATTGCGTGCTGATATCTTTAGAAAATAATTTGTCTTTTATTTAAAAATGTATCCCGGTAAATCTCTTGACCGGGGCAACGCAGGTTAAGGTTTTTAAAATAACCTGCCTATTTCTGCCGTGAAGCAGTAATGCGTTTTGGTTTGAAGGGTGGGGCAGCCGTTGTAACTATACTGAGTCCTTAGAACTCATATCTCAAGGTGTGTGTGGCGGCATTTACGTTGTAGATGTCTATGGGCTCCGGTAACCACTTAATACCAGGTGGGCTGTGAGATCGTCCACCCAACAAAGCAATAAGAAAAATACCTTATTTTCTTTGTCTCGTGATTTTACGTACTAATTAATAGATTTATAGTCACCCTTGCCCAGTTGGGCAGGGAGATCATGCCCGGGCAGAGGGGTTATCCCCGAGGGTCGTTCCGTGCCCACGTAAGGGGGTACGACGACCCGCAGCAATACATTTACTAATCGATTTATAGTTTATGCATGAAAGACTGACACTAGTAACTCTCAATTGCGGAAATCTAATATGTAATTCATTACCTATTTCTTGATAAAAAATTGGAATATCTAGATTTAGATGGATCTTCCATAAGAAGTTTTAAGGTTAAACATATTTTATAAAAATATCTGCTTATTTTTAAACAGGAGTCTTAGAAGATGCAATTATAATAAATAAGTACATATTGGATTAAAATATTAAAATGCCTAGAAGTATATAGAGGTTGATTTGACGTCTGAAAAAAAAAGAACTTACTTATTCCGACGGTAGCTCCAATCGTTTCCAGCAGTAGGAAAATATCTGAAGGGAATTCATTGTGCTTGTTCTTCAAAGCTAAGTTCCCACCAAGAGTGCCGATCTGTAAAGGTAAATTGAAAGAATATAAGCATTTATCGATCCGTAAGTGAGTTGTACCTACTTCAAACGAAGAACCATTTACATAGTTATCTAAGCTAGAGCTAAGTAAAATTGCATTCGATAAATTATATTTTATAGTTCGCTTGTTTTTACAGTTGCTGCGCGCAATGTATTAAAAATCAGCTGTCGTGGGGTCGACGTCCTGTCTTTGGTACCGCTTCTGCATTGAAAACGGTAGGCTTACATTCCATGTGTTGAATGTGTGTGAATTCACAGGCTCTCAGAAGTTGTACTGCCACATCATGTTTCCTGCTAACCATTCGGGTCCGGAATGAACTATTTTTTTGAATGAGGGATTACTTGTGGCCCAGAGGCCTTTCCGGATTCACCAGGATGGGTGGGCGAGCAAATGCTCAGCCAGGAGGAGACCTAATAACCCAAGAGCAGCTGCTTCGCGAATGAATTTACTACCGGATCGGAATCGCGACCCACTGAGAAGATCCGGCGAGAAACGCAACGGGCTAATGCATTGCTTAGGTTTTTTTATCGCTTAAATGTGTGGACGAGCTCATGGCCCTCCTGATGTTAAGTGGCTAGCGGAGCCCATAGACATCTACAACGTAAATGCCGCCACCCACCTTGAGATATAAGTTCTAAGGTTTCAGTATAGTTAGTTACAAAGGCTGCCCCACCCTTCAAACCGAAACGCATTACTGCTTCACGGCAAAAACAGGCAGGGCGGTGGTACCTACCCATGCAGGATCACAAGACGACACCAGTGTTTGTTCATTAAAGAAACGCATCAAATATTCACTCACATTTCTTACAGGCACATGTGCGACTAAATCCACATGCTCACGAAGCTGCAGCAAGTATTTGTACTCCTCGTTCGTAGACCACCTTTCAAAGACGTCCATGGTCTCGGTCAAGGTCAGGCCGGCTCCCAGATTCAAGTTCTCGTCTGAATGCGCGTCCTTCAGTCGGTCTATCGACGATATGTCTATGTAGATCTTTGGCTCCGTTTTTATTGGATAAACTCCTGGAATAGCATTTGTTTCATCAACGTTGTTAGGCAAACGAAATGTTAGACCGTGGAGGGGAGCTCATTCCATAGCCGGATGGTACGTGGCAAAAAAGACCTCTGGAAATGCACTGTGGATGACCGCAGTGGCTCCAGGTGATGTCAAATAATGAAAACGGATATCGAAACGACTAATACTATCGGGAATGTTCTGGAAAATTATAGAGATGTCGTGTGGACTATAAAAGGCCTTGCAAAGACGACACGATGGTTAGTAATTAGTTACGTTCGACACGAAAAAGCGAATGGACCACTTTTATTATCATTGAGATTTTACTGGTGGCCTGGAGGCCATTCCAGTTTCACAAGTACAGATGGCGAGCAAAGGCTCAACCAGAGCAAGGGCTCAGCCAGCGAATGGATCACCTGAAGCAAACCGAAAGAGGTAAATTGTGATATTAAGGTCTACCTTAAACGTCGTGATAATTAAATTGAGTTTTAATTTGTGCTTCGGTAAAAACGTTTATTTATTTGGAGCGGCAGTGCGTGACTGAAGTAGTGAACTAGAATGAAACGGTTTCCGGTGCCTCGAGACATGAGATCTAGGTTGAAATCGTATTAAGATAACAACAGTCAAACCTACTTTTGATGTGCCTTGCCCAATTGTGTTCTCAATGTCCGGACCACCAATAAATAATTGGCCAAAGTTTATTTTCCTGTTTCATGTTTACTACACGATACTATTATTTTGTGGAATCAATTTAGGAACACCCTGTATGCGTATTTATTTAAAGGAATAATTGGAATAAGTACATAAGTTTCTGCAAGTCGACATAATAATATGTACAGCGGGAGTCTTGTTGATTAGGCCCCCGACACTGATCTAGTACTAGGATTGTACAGCACCAAGTTGTGTCTTTATGACATGACGGTAATCACGTACGATCGCGCCACCCCTATATCAAGGATGGACGCACAAATTTCCTATCGAAACAGAAATATGCTCTAGCAAGTCTTAAGCTTACGATTACCTTGCCCCGTGTTTCCGGCGACCAGTCTGTAATTATTAGTTCCTTCACGCCTCAGGATCTGTAAGAGAATGCTGTTTATCTTATATAACGCGTCTCATTTGTGCACACACACTTCATTAACATTGTCAATGCGTTCCTCCTCGTTCAATCGTGATCCTCGCGTCTGAAGATCGTGACTGTACCATGCTGTACCAACTCGCCTTGTCTCTGGTTAGTGAGATTCTATATTGCATTCACTCTCCTATATACCTATATTTGTCCTATTACACCAACGCATTTATCTTTATCCTTCCACTTTGCCAGTTATCATTACGTATGTCATTATGTTAGATTATAATTAACTAGAGAACGATCGTGAAATGGTTAAGATCGTTATTGTACTTTTCTCCTTTGTTCATCCGTAGCACAGCAAAAAAATATCCTACTGTGCTTTGGACCGCCGTATAGAATCTGCATTAGAAGGTTAACTAAGTTTAGCTTTTTTATATATTGTGTTTTTAGTTTCTGGTGGTTAAGTAATTGGTTCTGGGCGATTTGTTTATTTAAAATAATTTCGTTCTTTTTCCTTCCATTGCAAACGAAACATAATCAGTTTTAGTACTCACATTAAATATATCCTCTACGGTAAAAGCTTTATACCAGCGACCTCCCGCGACGCTTAGCTCAAGCAACGATTGAAACGGTCTCTCTATGAAGCACCACTCATCCGATATACTGCACTTTCGTTTACAGCTATTCATGCATTTCGTTTTATGTAAATCTTCTAAGTCCTGGAGAAAAACGTCAATTGTATTGCATTAATCCACTCCTGGCCGCTGGATAGAAATAGGCCTAGCCGTGGTACGTAGTCGGTATATTTTTTTAAATGAAGGATTGCCCCGCGGCTATTCCAGCTCCAACAGGACACGTGGGCGAGCAAAGCCTCAGCCAGGAGGAAAGGGATTTGCTAACAGCTGCCCGAGCGCCTCCAAAGAAGACCTACCAACTCAATAATTGGATTGGAATGTAGGAGTTGACGCTCAAGGTTATCGTACCTAGCTCTAAATAAATAAATAACTGGGAACAAATCAAGTAACCTGGCCCCAAATTAGGAATCCCAGTGTTATGGGTACCAGAGACTGACATACATGTTTACATACGATTAAATATAAATATATATCTATAATAAACATCCAGACATAAACCAACAACTCAAGAGCAACAGAGTTAGTAGATACTCGCGATGTCACTAATCTATACTCGATACTAATATTATAAAGAGGAAAGATTTGTTTGTTTGTATTCCGAAACTACTAAACCGATTTGAAAAATTCTTTCACTGTTTGGAAACTACACTATTCCCGAGTGACACAAGCTATAATCTTTTTTTTTTTAAATTAGGTATCCTTACTAAAACTCCAATAATGTAACCCAAGGTGTAAAAAAAATACCTAAAAGACCCGAGCGCAGCCGGAGCGGGCCGCTTGTATAAAATATGCAGATTTCGTACTCACCTGTAATTTTGAACTGGGCTCAGTGTCGTTGGCGAAGCTTTTGAATGCGTCCAAAATCGGTCTGTATCCGGTACACCGACATATGTTGCTGCCAAATGAATTCTCGACTTGCTGCGTGGTTAAACTTTTCTGTGAACTCTTGTACAAGCTGAGGGAAGAAAATTAAGCTGAAAGAGTTTGCTTGTGCGTCAAACCAGAAAACCGTTTAAATAAATTGCTAAGAACATGCCAAAGGTGATGAACACTCTTTATTTACCTACTTATTTAATAGCATAATTCTCATTGACGCGGAAAAGTGGTTCTGAACAATAGAAAAAACAAGAAAAACTACAAAAATGCGCTAAAGTACAAAACCATCTTAAAACATCTAAATTGATTCTATTTACAATGGTAATCCTAGTGGGGAAATAAATTGGTCTAAGTAAATCAAGCGTCTAGAATTTCGAGAGAATTACTTTGAAAGATTACGACACATAAACAGAAACAGATCAAGCTAAGAAATGAGTATAAAAAACCGGGACAACCAGATGCAGGGATATCGGAGTCTACCGCAACGCAAAATATTTTTATTACAACTTTAGCTATACACAGAAAATATCAACGATCATCAGGCCTCACGAACGAAACTCTTTACATTCTTGTTTGGAATTTACTTACATTCATTAAAGCCTTCGTCAAACAGAACGCGTAATTAGCGCGCGTCAGAGCGCTAAACTGATGCCGCGCTATGACGCCGAGATGTGTTGTACTACTGTGATAACATACCGTCAAACAGAGCCCCAGCGCTATAAGTACGCAGCGCTCTGTCGCGGCGTTAGGACGCTTTGACGTCAGGCCTTGTAATTTTTTACAAATTTTATTTTAGCCTCCGAGTGAATTTGTATTAAAATACTAGATAATTCCCGAAAAAATTATATAAATAGTTAAAAAATACCCATGCTTATACAATGCCACATCTGAATCACTCGATTTCTTAATACTTTTAAATTTTCACAATGCTATCGAAAGGCACTATGATTTGGCGAATGCGTTGCGTCAAGGAGCGTTAGACTCATCTAGTCAATTGGCGTGACATGAAAAGAGCGTGACGTTAAGTACGCGGCGCTAAGTATGCGTTCTGTTTGACGAAGGCTTAAATTTGAAAAAAACGGGTCGCTTAGATCGCTCTTGGGTCTACGGAGAGAGTTCGGTTCTCTCTGTGTTTCGTACCGTATGTTCCATGAGCCATAAAGAGCACTTTGAGAAATTGTTCCAGATGATCCTTCCATATCCTTTATACCATCACCCCCCCCCCACCACCACTAGAGCAGAGTTCATCGAGCCACGTACCAAATCTGGTTAAGAAAGCAGTTGGTGGTAGTCTATATCATGTGGCCCATGCCACCCACGACCGAACACTATGAAGGATAGTCACATGTGGTCGCGATTCAATTATGGAACCATGAAGAAGAAGACCATTACACTCTGGAATGAAGGCCCTTCCGAGGTATTTCCTGAGCGCTATGACATGTCCCGTTTCAAACGTGGTTTCCGAAGATCCCACAGCATTAGGCAGCGCCATAGCTGTGCTCTTGGCATTGCAGATGTCCAGAAGTGACAATAACCACCATCACCATAAGACGGGTCGTGCGCTCGTCTGCCAACAGACGCAAAAGAAGCTTTCAAGTAATGCTGTACGTTTAGGACCTGACCTGTACATATTCATGACCCATCCCGGCGTGCAGTATCCGCATTGAGTCCCGTTGAACATCGCCAGGCGCTCCTGTATGGCGTGGTAGCCGTCTCTTCGATTGCCCACGCCTTCCACGGTCGTTATGTTCCATTCGTGACACGAGAGTATGTGAACGAGACACTGAAATTATTTTTCAAGGTGAAGGAATAGCATCGTGTAATAAAAATTACACGTTTTTTTTATTGTTTAGGTGGGTGGACGAGCTCACAGCCCACCTGATGCTAAGTGGTTACTGGAGCCCATAGACATCTACAACTTAAATGCGCCACCCACCTTGAGATATAAGTTCTAAGGTCTCAGTATAGTTACAACGGCTGCCCCACCCTTCAAACCGAAACGCATTAGGTACTGCTTCGCGGCAGAAACAGGCAGGGCGGTGGTAGTTACCCGTGCGGACTCACAAGAGGTCCTACCACCAGTCATTACGCAAATTATAATTTTGCGGGTTTGATTTTTAATACACAATGTTATTCCTTTACCGTGGAAGTCAATCGTGAACATTTGTTAAGTACGTATTATATTTCATTAGAAAAATTGGTGCCCGCCTGCAGGATTCGAACACCGTTCCATCGCTAGATACGAATGCATCGGAAGCACGGAATAGATAAATAAGGTTGGAAAGGCCTTTGCTCTAATTTTGTATTAGAACCAGTGTCGCCGCTTCATCCCCACTATTTTAATTTCTACACATACACACACTGTGATTACAAGTATTTCGCACACAACAAAAACACCCACACATAAATCTCAGGACAGATATTCGTTCGCAACTAGCACAAAACACCCGTAGGCAGACACACTCACACACGCAAAAAGGCAATAAAAATGTTCATACACGCTAGTGCTTGATAAAATCGATATTCTTTATCGATAAATTATCTGATGAATGAATGGAGAAAATGAAACATGAAATAAATATTGAAAAAAAAAACTATTTTACTTTTACTAATTACAAATAGTCACTGTCGCTGGAATAAAACGTATTTGTTAAGCAGTTGGCGCTTGCTATTAATTGCGAATGAATTTTTCAAAACTAAGTGTATTCTGATTTTTTTTATGGTAAAATCATTTTCAGTAAAATGTTTAGAGCAAATAGTACTCGTCTTTGTCTCCAGTTTCCTCTACCTGTCACGTCAATCCATTGTTCCCTGGCGTTAGGTTCTTTAGGAAACCTAATATTTTTAATTTACTGCATAAGTCAAATAGCATTTTACTTAGATTTTAATACGTCTTAGACAATATTATAGTAAATACCCGTAAATGAGAGGTTTACATGTCCCTTTATATTATACCTTCACTTTAATTCAATGATAATAATTCAATAATACATATTTATTTTACTCAAAATACGTCTCACTAAGAATATACTAGGTATCATTAATTAAATATAAAATAATGCAAAAATTATCCATGTCAAATGTAAATATAGTCGAGAATTCTGTCGATGATTTTATTTCACCACATGATCACCTCACTATCGACAAACTGCACCACGGCCAATCAGGGCAAAGGCCGAAATTTCAAAGATTGAAGTGTAGAGAACGCAATGCATGTAGTACATTGGAAGCTGACTTGGTCATTGCGTTCATTGGGCGAGTACACATCGCGCAATGTATGCTATTTATAACTTGCTGCAATAATATTGTTAATGTTTGGAATTTCATAATGCTCAGTATATTTTTATGTTTTAGACAAATAATATTGTAATTAAATGGTAATTTCGACTTACCGATCGAAATATATACCTCCTCGCTCTATACTTGAGGTCTGATTTTTTGTTTTACAAGTTATAATTGCACAACACGGCACTATAAAGCGGAGATCTGTTCACCAAAGTAGTCCGAAGCGCACTAAACACGGTGAATGAAAGAATCGGTCGAGTTAAGTTTGTACAATCATAACTGTGGCACGCTTGCCCCGCCTACATTTCCATTCCAACCTTATTTATCTATTCCGTGATCGGAAGTCTTCTCCTTTAGGCCACGACGACTTCAAATAGGACGTCTTGTAAGACCGCACGTGTGGGTACCACCGCCCTGCCTCTTTCTACCGAGAAACAGTAATGCGTTTCGGCTTGAAGGGCCCCACCCTTCACGGTGGACCGTCAACTCATTCTGCCGTCTAAGCAATAAATAATTAAAGCAATAATATTTTAAAGTCGCGCGTTGATTACTACAGTTATCATATTATCATAATAACGAGTTTCCAGCTGGTGGTAGCCTATGTTCTCTTCCCCTACACCGCCTATACAAATCCCAAAATCCTACATATTTTAGCAAATGTGCGTCGACATCTTAATAATTTCGTGTGGCTCAATTTATGGCTTCGTCAAACAGAACGCGTACTTAGCGCGCGTCAGAGCGCTAAACTAACGCCACGCTATGACGCCGAGATGTGATGTACTACTGTGGTAACATACCGTCACACAGAGCGCCAGCGCTATAAGCGCTAAGTACGCGTTCTGTTTGACGAAGGCTTTAAGCTTGTAGGTATATACGACAAAGGGAAGATCTTCCACCGAGCGGGTAATATTTGCTCGGTAGACCGACGGTCCAAATGTTGTTGTTCGGAACTTGTATATATGAACCATGAAAATGTTTCTTTTTTTAATACGAAGTTGGCCAAATTGGTTTTATTTGTACTATTTTAATATGATTAATTGATCCTGTTCTAAACGTTTGATTTATGGCAAACATTTGCTATTGACCTTCGATCGTAATATTATAAATCCTTATAACGTTACGCACAATGACCATAAGCAGGTTTGCGAGATCAACGCATAAAAAGTGGATACAAAAAAAATATTCTAACTAGATAAACCGGTAATCTGTTTCATTTATTGCGCTTTGATTTAATGCATATTTATTCTACTAAGTCGATCTATTAAAAATAATATAAAAAGCTTAAAAAAATAAATAAAAAAGTTGCGTTATTGCTTAATTAAAAAAACAAAATATTGTTCAATATAATTTATTTCATAGTTTTTCGAGTGTTTTATGGCTAAAGCAACGTTTTTAAATGCTGTTGACAGTGTAAGACTTTTTATCAGTGACATGCAAACCAGCTTCAATTGCAGCTACTAGACACTCTGAAAGCTTTCGTGCTTTTTTTTAAATTGATGGGTGAACAGTTTTATCCCTTTTTTCCCTATCCATCTATCTGGTAGCCTAGGCCTAGCTACGTGCGAGCAGGTAGGTGAGCTCTCGGGCTCAACGTGAGAGAAGTGGCTAACACTGGCCCTAGTAATAACAGTGCACAGTAATAGCAGTCACCGGATCGGGTTCGCGACGCAGTGAGAAGATCCGACGAGAAACTCAGTGCGATGTGTCTTAGCGAGTTTCATGCCTTATCTTGTATTACGTATTTACAATTTCAATACCGTCGTCCTCATGACTGTCTTTGGAGCAGAAATAGGCAGGTAGTTATACCTTCCCGTGCGGGATCACCTTACCAGCAATAACGATTTTTTTTCTTTCTTTTGTACATTTTTTACCGTTCTTATTTTTTATGTTATTCCTTAAGCGCGGACGTGAATGTGTGTTAAGTACGTATGTATTTTTAGAAAAATTGGTATCGGTCAGCGTGAATTGAACACATAGTTGAATCGCTCAATACGGATACATCGGGCATCATTTTCAGGATCGAGACAAATTCGAAAATAATATACGAATAATCAATGAAGCAATTAAACTTGCCATGGTGCTACGGAGTTTCATTAAGATACATTAGAACTTTTTTTGTTAGGGGAAGTAAACCAAAATAAAGGAGCACTATCTATCAATTTAGTATTACTTATACGTATTTATTCATTTTTTATATTTCATATTTTTTATTCATATTTTATTATATATGTACGTGTATGTATATGTTTATGTTATTTATGTGTGTAATTGTGTATGTATATAGTTTGATATATTATGTTTTAGTGTTTATTTTTATTATTTTTATTGTTATTGTCAATCAATTGTTATATCAATAATTAAATTAATTAGATTGTACTCATCTACCCACTCATGAAAAGCTTTCCTTCTTTAAGAACGGTTAGCTGGTAGATAACTCAATTGTTGAGTTAAGCTCGCCATTTTTTATATCTTATCGCAATTACTGTATTATATTAACTGTGTGTACAAATAAAGAACAAAGAAGAAAAAATGATGAGAAAGGAAATGTTTAATTCGGTGCCGTAATAAATAGGATTCTCGTTCAGGAGTCTATTACGGATCCTTTTTGTTTCATGTATGTATTTAACCGACTTCAAAAAGGGAGGAGGTTCTCAATTCGACAGTATGTTTTTTATTTTTTTGATGTTTGTAACCTCATAACTTTTGACTGGGTGAATCGATTTTTATGATTCTTTTTTTATTAGAAAGCTGACGCTTCCCGTGTATTCCCGTTTCAATATCTTCCAGTTCTGGTAATGGTATCCATGAGAAAACCATATAAGTCTTAAATTTGCATTAAGTACGTGCGCAACAAATAGATGAATAGCTCAATAACTCAATGTCACGCCAACCGATTTCGATGATTATTGTTTTTAGTGTATTTTCATTTCTTTTGGAATACCTTTTTATTTCTATTTGAAGTTGATTTTTTGTTAAAGCATGTCTATATACAATTATTTTTGAACAGCCCACTGATGTCCACTGCTAACCACGGATCTCACCCAAGCTTCGCCACTGTAACCGGTCCCACGCAGCCTGCATTCAGCTTATATGTGAATCACCTACTAGATTTTACGGGAACCCGTCACTAGATTGCATTAATCGCTAACTTAGTCTTACAGTTATTTAAAATGACGAGAAAATAAATAAACGATGACGCTGTGAACGATGTTGTCCCACGGAGCGGAATGTGGATTTTAATGGAACCGGCAATAAAGATAACATGTCTTAACATTCACTCGGCGTATCCTTATGACATTTAAACAGATATAAATGCATTGAATTAGAATTATTGAAATTTAGAGTTCATTTCTAGCTAGGGATAGCGTTTACGGTGCGGTTTCTATTATATTTTTTTTCTCTACCTAATCTGATAGCCTTGAGAGACTATTTCAGCTTCACCCTAACATATAGTTGAGCTCATGGGGCTCAAACCGGAAGTATTGCTACCACTAGCCCTAGCAAGAGCAGTGCTTCGCAGAATCTACCACCGGATCGGAAACGCGACCCACTGAGAAGATCCAGCGAGAAACTCTGTGGGCTGTGTCTGAGGGTTAACTCGCTCATCGAGCCCTTCGTCGCAAGCGACGGGTTCGACGAGGACGGTGACCGGTGTTTGTGCTACCTAAAAGCACCGTTAATGGATCGGGTGGATCCATAAAGACGTGCTTTGGGCGACGTCGACTATTTACCATTCGGTCTACAGGATAGGGTATGTAATTCTGGTTTCTTTATAAGTCCATTATAACTTCATTGTATAACAGTCGCTTAAGCTACACGAACTAACTACGTTATCTATAGAGACTATCGGCAATTTTGTGTGTGCAAATAAAAGTGAAATACGTCAGATAAGAGCCAAGGTTATTTCTTTTTATAAATGAAATCTCTTTCAGCTGGGAACGTAGGAAGAGTTGTTTACTGGTGGTAGGACCTCTTGTAAGTCCGCGCGGGTAGGTACCACCACCCTACTTATTTCTGCCGTGAAGCAGTAATGCGTTTCCGTTTGAAGGGTGGGGCAGCCGTTGTAACTATACTTGAGACCTTAGAACTTAGTCTTATATCTCAAGGTGGGTGGCGCATTTACGTTATAGATGTCTATGGGTTCCATTAACCACTAAACACCAGGTGGGCTGTGAGCTCGCCCACCCATCTAAGCAATAAAAAGAAAGGTTATTTACGTTAATAATTTAAAAAGAACCTTACAGAATTTACAGCGAGAGTTTCCTCCTTTTTGGTGGTGGGATGTGTCCGCTGAACAGAGACCACGCATGCCCCACAGCCGCCCTCGTGGCACATCGCCTTCGTACCGTGAAGTTGGAGGTGATGCCTGATGTAGTCATTCAGTGACGTCACTGGGCTGACGTCTGCTCCGGCTAGAACGCAAGAAAGGTTTTATAAGAAAGAGCACCATCCTAAATATAGTAATTAGGTATTATTGTGTTTTATTTTGATTTCTTGATACGTATACATAATTAAAAATGTACTTTTGTTGTTTAATCTCCTGTTTATTGTTTACATTTTAATATTTACGAAAATTCGAATAATTTATATGATGAATTTTAAATTTTATATTGATGATTAATTTACACGTGATGACGATCGATAGACGGCCGAAGGTATTATAACTCTATATACATACCTACATATATTTTGTTATTTTGTCAATAATTTTCATGTTTACCTCTCTTTAAATTTTGTTTAATGTATTAAATGTATAATTTGGATAATTAACGTTATGCATAGCACACTCAAGGTCATTTTATTGTCCTTGTAGGCAGACGAGCGTACGGCCCACCTCATAGTGAGTTACCGTCGCCCACGGACTTCAGCAATGCCAGGGGCAGAGCCAAGCCGCTGCTTACCGTTAAGTACTCTAAATCGAATCTCTTTATCCTTCGATCAACAACTATTGTAGATCGAAGTATTGTTGATACAACTATACAAAAAGATACAACTATTGTAGATCGAAGTATTGTTGATACAACTATACAACAAGATACAACTATTGTTGATCGATGTATTGTTGATACAACTATACAACAAGATACAACTATTGTTGATCGAAGTATTGTTGATACAACTATACAACAAGTTACAACTATTGTTCATCGATGTATTGTTGATACAACTATACAACAAGATACAACTATTGTTGATCGAAGTATTGTTGATACAACTATACAACAAGATATAACTATTGTTGATCGATGTATTGTTGATACAACTATAGAACAAGATACAACTATTGTTGATCGAAGTATTATTGATACAACTATACAACAAGATACAATTATTGTTGATCGAAATCTTTATCCAATGTACTAACATTCAAAAACGCATTGAGATAAACTCGTAACTGGCACCGGAAAATAAATTATGCTGATGGTAGGACCTCTTGCGAGTCCGCGCGGGTAGGTACCACCACCCTGCCTATTTCTGCCGTGAAGCAGTAATGCGTTTCGGTTTGAAGGGTGGGGCAGCCGTTGTAACTATACTTGAGATCTTAGAACTTATATCTCAAGGTGGGTGGCGCATTTACGTTGTAGATGTCTATGGCCTCCAGTAACCATTTAACACCAGGTGTGCTGTGAGCTCGTCCACCCATCTAAGCAAAAAATAAAAAAAAAATCTATTTACAAAATAAAGCCAAAAATGAAGCTGAATCAGTGCCTTAAAGAATTATTAAGAGAGACACTCTCTTTTTGCGATATAGTAACTAGTTCGTGATGTCGTCGCGGTCAATGACTTTTGCAATTATAACTTTACGTTCATTTCCGATAAAATAAATCTTTACTGGCGCGAACACCATTAAAATAAACATAGATTTTAATGGTTTACAATGAATTTTCAGCAGATAACTGTGGAATGATTGTCAGATAACTGTGGCTTGTAGAGTACACATAACGGTAGGCAGCGGCTTGGCTCTGCCCCTGGCATTGCTGAAGTCCACGGGCGACGGTAACCAATCACCATCAGGTGGGCCGTATTCTCGTCTGCTCACATAGGCAATAACAAGAAGATAATTTACATTTTAGTAATTAATGATTCAGTTGCGATATTATATTATTTACTTACGTCAATTCATTGCTATAGTTTAAAAAAATACCAAATTTAAAAACGAAATATTTATACGAATACGTAACTACGAAATAAGTAGGTATATAATAAATATAATACTTCTCCTTCTATACTGTTCCCTCACTACTGAGGATCGCGACCACATGTGACGTTCTTCCATTGTGTTCGATCATGGGTGGCATGGACCGCATGGTACAGATTACCACCAAGTGCTTCTATTATATAATAATTTTAATATAATATAATAATTCTATAAAATAAATATAATACAATGAATAAATATTACAAAAGAGGAACGAATCGTTAAAACGCTCTTATTTAAAAATCATGTTCAAAGGTGACCACTGACCATAAATACATAATATTATGACTATTTGTCATTCTTATGACTATCTTTTTTCTGTTTTGTAACTCCAAGGCGCTCCTAAAACTTTAAAGATATTTTATGATAAAAAAAAAATTACGAAATGGTGTCTGCGTGTACCGAATGGAAAACTACTATTTTTTGTCGGTCTGTTTGTTTGTGTATTTCTTCATTCGGACATGAAGCAAGAATTACTGAGCCGATTTTAATAAAAAAAATTCGTACATAATTTTATCAACAAAATTAAAAGCTGCCGGCCGCGAAAATGACACTTTGTAATCGATTTTGTAAGCCGGAGATAAGTTATAATAAGACCAGATTCCGTTTCGAGTTATTGGTAATTATTTATACCAAGACTATCTTGCGTATGTAGTATAGTATCTACCTAGGCGGCACTGAAAATTTCGGGAATTAACGAAGTGACACAACATTACTATTTAAAAATGTATTTATTGCTTTTCGAAGTATTCTCCGCGAAATTTGACACATTTTTCCATACGATGGAAGCAATCATTGAAGCAACCATTCCATTCGGAAGTTGGGGTCTCCAAAATGGCCGTTTTGTAGGCGTCCACAGCTTCTTCAGGTGATGAAAATCTCTGTCCACGCAATTTATTCTTTATTTTAGGGAAAGTATAGAAATCATTAGGGCTTAGGTCGGGGTTGTACGGCGGATGGTCTAATAATTCTATGTTTTCTTGCTCTAAAAACTCTTTTGTTCTGTGCGCGGTGTGAAAACTCGCATTGTCGTGATGGAGGATGATGCGGCGGTTGCAGTTCTTTTTACGGAGTTCAGTAACGACCTGTGGCAAACAAATGCTAGCAAACCATTCTGCATTAACCGTTCTTTGTCCCTCAAGAGGAATAGTCGTAACATGGCCGGTTTTGGAGACAAACGTGGCCACCATTTTTTTTGCAACACTCCGTGAACGAACAATTATTGTTGGCTTTAACTCATTTTCGAACACCCAAACTCGTGACTGGTTTTTTGTTTCGGGTTCGTACGCGTATATCCAGGATTCGTCACCTGATACAATGTTGTATACAGCATTTGAGGATCCTGCGTGGAATCTTTCGAGAGTTCTGACGCACCAAGTAACGCGAGCCGCTTTTTGCTCTTCACAGAGCGAATGCGGTATCCATCGGGAAAACAACTTTTTTACACCTAATTGTTCATGCAAGATTATTTGTATTTGACTCATGCCAATGTCTAAAGTTGCCTGAATTTCGCGGTATGTCACATGTCGATCTTCCTCAATCAGCCTACGCACAGCATCAACGTTTTCTTGGGTGACTGCAGTTTTTGGACGACCTTGACGGGGATCATCACTGAGCTTGACACGTCCACGTTGAAACTCAGCAAACCAGCGATAAATTGTGGTTTTGGATGGGGCTTCATCACCAAATGCAGAAATCATCCGGTCAACACACTGTTTTTGTGTTAAACCACTTCGAAAGTCATAATAAATCATCGCTCTTGAATTTTCTCGAGTCAATTCCATTTTCTCAAAGACTAAACAAGTTTGACGAAACCTCGTGACAAGACCGAGAATCTTTTTTTAAATAAATAAATGGTATTCGATTTTTAAAACCAAGGAGTTTTCAATTAAAAGGATTTTAATATGACAGGAACAGTGGAAATATTCCATTCCCGATACTTTTAGTGCAGCCCTCGTAGTATCTTATATAATATATATTTATGAGTTCCTTTTTTGACCGACTTCAAAAAAGGAGAAGGTTCTCAATTCGATTATATTTTTTTTTTATTCAATTCAATTCAATTCAAACTCATTACTTTTGACTGGGTGAATCGATTTTGATGATACTTTTTTTATTAGAAGGCTGACGCTTCCCATTTCCATGTCGTCCAGTTCTGATAATGCTATCCATGAGAAAACCACATAAGTCTTAAATTTTCATTAAGTACGTGCGCGACATAATAGATGAATAACTCAATAACTCAATATCACGCCAACCGATTTCGATGATTATTGTTTTTAGTGTATATTGGTTTTTTTTTTTCTATTTGAAGTCGGTTTTTGTTAAAGCATGTCTATTTACAATTATTGGCGCAGACCGAACCCCGAAAAATCCTTATAAAATTCGGCTAGATATAACTGGAGCATTTTAGAATGAAACTATGTACCAATCAAACGCAATTAGAACTTATAATTAATCTTTATCTATAAATAAAAATGAATTGCTGTTCGTTAGTCTCGCTAAAACTCGAGAACGGCTGGACCGATTTGGCTAATTTTGGTCTTGAATTATTTGTGGAAGTCCAGAGAAGGCTTAAAAGGTTTTAGATAAATATGAAAATGCTCGAAATTAAAAAAAATAACAATTTTGTTTTTCCTTTGATGTGTCCCCCGTCGGACGGATTCCTTTTGTTCGGTTTAAGTTTATTTTATACAAAAGTTTAGATCTTTTATTTATCGATTGAGGCACTACGAAGTCTGCCGGGTCAACTAGTAAATAAAAAAGACGTGTGGCACTCAGGGACTGCCGCGGTAAAGCTATTGCAAAGCATTTTTTTATCAACTTATGCAATTACAATTAGACAATAATAATTTAATATTAAAACAATAATAAAATTAAGACCACGCTATATTTATAAACTTTAACAAAAGCAAAACATTAATTCTCCCCTTCACACTCATAAGCTAGACCGCGTGAGAGAGAGATGGGCAGACTTTTCATGATGCTTTAGGCATAGTGGGGGTGTCAGGTTATTTTCGTTACGAAATTTCTTGATTCAGTCGCCGCGCTCAAGGCCCGCGATAGAAGCTATGCAATAGCTTAATAATAAATAACTTATAATTATGTAATAGCAGGGAGTCGATTAAATTAGTCGTGGCTATGAATATTAGAGTTAGCACATTCGTATCGAACCGCTGTGACAATTTCTTTAATGAAATAGGTACGTTCTTACAACATGCTCGCGAATGAATTCCACGGTGAAGGAATAACAACGGGTGTTGAAAATCAATTTGCGCAATTACCGAAATTGATATGCGTGTATGCTACCCCAAACGAGTAGGTTCCGACATGCTACCTACTTCTAAACCACCGAATTTGCTACTGATCATAAGTAGGTAATAAATGAAATGTAAAGTTGAAATTTTTGAAAATCGTCGTGGCCTAAGGAATACGGGGTTCGGTGCATTCGTATCGAGCGATGTTCGAATCCCGCCGGCAGGTACCAATTTTTCTAATGAAATACTTACTTAACAAATCGTGTAATAAAAATCAAAACCAGCAAATTTCTAATTTACGTAATTACTGGTAGTAGGATGTCTTGTGAGTCCGCAAAGGTAGGTACCACCACCCTGCCCATTTCTGCCGTGAAGCAGTAATGCGTTTCGGTTTGAAGGGCGGGGTAGCCGTTGTACCGTTACAAGTGAGACCTTAGAACTCGTGTCTCAAGGTGGGTGGCGGCATTTACATTGTAGATGTCTATGGGCCCCGGTAAACATTTAACACCAGGTGGGCCGTGAGCTTGTCAACTAACATAAGCAATAAAAAAAAAAAAAAAAAAAATTTACAACCAATTACACCAAATGTAGGACTCAAGATCTAAATGAAATTGACCTCCGGAGTAAACTCACACTGCATTGTTATTATTAGCTCAGTTCCAAAAAGTAACAAGTCTGATACTCAGTTAAGTTAAGATATATGTATTTACCAGAAATTGTTACGTTAAATGCTACTTACAATTCCTAAGGAAATTAGCATTATAATAATATTATGTTTTGTTAGTACACGGAAAATTTTACATAATACGCGTAATAATTCTTTGACTATTTGACTGATTCGATGGTGCAATAGTTAGCGCTTCCGACTATTGTGCCGAGGGTCGTGAGTTCGATTCCCACATCGGGCAAAGATTCGTGTGATGAGCAGGTTTGCTTGGTCTTTGTCTAGGTGTTTATTATCTATAAACATATATAAGGATGTATATTTGTCAGTCTCGGGTACCCATAACACAAGGGATCCTAAATTAGGGCCAGATGCAATCAAAGCCCAGATGCCTTCAAGCATAGGCCTACTTCGCGAAAGAACTATGTAAAATGGCGTTTACGGGTGCATGCTCATAAAACGACCGGTCATCGTCCTCGCCGAACCCGTCGCTTGCGACGAAGCGCTCGGCGAGTAAATTAAGCCATAAACACAGCCCACTGAGTTTCTCGCTCACTGATCTTCTGAGTGAGTCGCGTTTCCGATCCGGTGGTAAATACTGCGAAGCACTGCTTTTGCTATGGCCAGTGTTAGCAGCTCTTCGGTTTGAGCCCCGTGAGCTCATCTACACGTCAAGGCGAAGCTGAAATAGCCTCTCAAGGCTATCAGCATGGGAAGGAAAAAAATTAGAATGATCCAAGACCAACAAAATATCGAAATTCAACTTAGGAAACGTACCCAGGCAAAAATTGAAAAAAAAAAATTGGTTCATGCTCGTCTTTACTCAGCGCCACCAACTGTGAGTTTACAAAGCACTAAACACTGCGCGCTATATTCGAATATAGGTCGGAAAAATATGAGATTTCTCTCACTAAAATCGACTATGTGACAAAAACCTGAGCCACCCCCCCCGCTCCTATTCTTTTTTTTTTTTTTTTTTTTATGATTGAAGAATTACTGGTGGCCCGGAGGCCTTTCCAGTTTCACCAGGACAGGTCGGCGAGCAAAGGCTCAGCCAGGAGGGGTGGGATTTGCTAAGAGCTACCCGAGCGCCTCCGAAGGAGACCTAACAGCTCAAGAGTAGCTGCTTCGCGAATGAATCTACTACCGGATCGGAATCGCGACCCGCTGAGAAGATCCGGCGAGAAACTCAGCGAGCTGACTCATGGGTTAGGTTGCACGGCGAACTCTTTGTCGAGTTCGACGAGTACGGTTACCGAGGTCCCTAAGCCTGCTCCTAGTGTTAGAGCTGAAGGCGTCTAATGCAATAGTTATTGGATCTGATGGATCCGTAAGGACGTGTCTAGGGCGTCGACGGTGACTGGCTCCTGCGTGATCAGGATTCGGGGAGTAGTCAGCGGCGGCAACGATAAGGCGATTATCATGACGCATAGCCTTATCGAAGTACCGTTCCGACGCTGACTTCATGTATTTCTGGATAGATTCGAGGCCCAGGTCGTCGTGTAGGTCCCCGCTCCTGTTACCGTAGTATTTAAAGACTCCGCTCCTCCCCCCCCCCCCCCCCTAAATGGGTCACGTACGTTCCCTTAGTCTTAGTCCAGTATAATTATTAAGACTGACAGACGCAGCGACAATGTGATTAAATTCTCGATGTTTTTAGAAATGATCGCCTCGCATACAAAATATGTTCCGACGTCTCCTACTAATCTGTACTATCGCCAAATAAACAAACAACCAATTCAAAGTTTTCCGAAACCCCCATATTAAATAAGACATCGCGCGTAGTAAGTGAGTAACTAGTATTTACGTAAATTACGTACATATCTCAATACGTAGGCTAAATACGTAATGCTTAACATAAGCATTTATAAAAACATAACAATGAATAATGGTGATTATTTAATTCGGGCTGCTTAGAATTCTTTGCTTAAATTCATGATTGTTTTTAAAGAAAAAAAACATCATAAATTTTTAATTTATTGACATAATCGCACCGTTGTCTCTGTCACGTAAAAATATAATTACGTTTTTATTCTTTACATGCGTGATTGTAAATTATTTAAACAACAAAAAAGAAAACATTGAAATGTATGTAATTATTCAACAATCGATAATTTCTTTATTTGCTGACGAATCAATAAATCACTTACACAAACTGTATTGTTCTCCATTGATGGTGAAATTAATTTTATCCATATTTAAAAATCAAAACGCGTTTTTCACAAACGAGAGCACTGACCGTACGTCCACTCACCGCCACCGATCCTAGTAAACTAAAAGATAAATAAATATAAGATGATTTGTGAACAAAACCGCGTTCACATTGTACTTAAGTAAGAACGACTATATTTATTTTGGGTTGGCCGTATCTTAAAAGTACGGCTATAAGTAACGAAACAAAACTCATTTATTATTTATTTATTGTTATTAAACCTTATTTTCAAAAACTTATTTAAAATGGAACTTATTACAAAAAAGTCTTTGGAAAAGAAGTTTTTAACGATAATCTTACTAAAAAAAGTTGTAAATAAAATTTTAAATATCAACTATAGCTTTGAGTTTATCATAATTAGAGCAATTAGTAATTAGACGTACACTGATTACTTTGATTAGTTAGTGTTCATGTTCTCTGAGAACGGATTTGACAAATAAAATCTACATTTTTTTGGGCTTAACCTAAATCTGTGATGGTCCGAAATGTTGAGTTATTTCTTTCTAATGCGCCGGTTAGAACGAGACGGAAGATAATTTTATGCTTTTAATACAAAATGTATGTGCACTGTATACATAATGCGGAAATCTTGTGGTATTATTGTCGTTGTACCAATTATTATTGACCTTGCTTACACAAACCAGTTGTTATTGTATCACCAAAGTTAATAGGTTGTTTACGTGCTCTGTGTTAATGTGGTTTAATTATTTCATGGAATTATAAACGTGTAGAGCGAATGTCGTTTACAATGATTTGAGATTTAGCACTCGATAAGTCTGCGGAAAGTTTTTCAGTAATTTTATATGAATTATTTTACAGTACCCGCAAAATTAGTGTCTTCGAAGTTGGTCTTGGGCGCACCTGGATAATCGAAGTACAGGTAACATTCCTATAACACGGTAGATACGTTCCTACAAAGTATCGTGGCCTAAAGGATAAGACGTCCGGTGCATTCGTATCGAGCGATGAAACGGTGTTCGAATCCCGCAGGCAGGTACCAATTTTTCTAATGAAATACGAAATTGGCAAATGTTCACGATTGACTTTCACGGTGAAGGAATAACATCGTTTAAAAAAAAATCAAACCCGCAAAATTATAATTTACGTAATTACTGGTGGTAGAACCTCTTGTCAGTCCGCACGGGAAGGTACCACCACCCCGCGTATTTCTGCCGTGAAGCAGTAATGCGTTTCGGTTTGAAGGGTGGGGCAGCCGTTGTAACTATACTGTGACCTTAGGATTTATATCTCAAGGTGGTGGCGGATTTAAGTTGTAGATGACTATGGGCTCCAGTAACTACTTAACACCAGGTGGGCTGTGAGCTCGTCCACCCATCTAAGCAACAACAAAAAAATTGTTATATGAGACTAGAAGTCGAAAAAGGAGAGTATTTTTTTCAGAATGAAACATCTTAATTATGCCTATACGTATTTTTTTATCTACTAAATACATAAAAACAATCAGTAAAATTTCGGTTATTTCCATATATTGTGGGTCCATAGTGCATAATTTAATTTTGTAAATAATTTTAAACAAAAATCTCGTTATCGTGTTGTAAAAGTACCGTGTTTTACAGGTTTACAGGTTACAGGGAATTTTTCTTTTCGCGTTAGAAGTCGTCGTGGCCTAGTGAAGTCGTCGTGGCCTAATTGAAGTCGTCGTGGCCTAATGGATAAGACGTCCGGTGCATTCGTGTTGAGCAATGCACCGATGTTCGAATCTCAGGCGGGTACCAATTTTTCTAATGAAATACGTACTCAACGAATGTTCACGATTGATTTCCACGGTGAAGGAATAACATCGTTTAAAAAAATCAAACCCGCAAAGTTATAATTTGCGTAATTACTGGTAATACCGAGGACTTTTAAAAAAAAAAAGAATGGAATCGTGTTGTGAAATACCGTGTTATAGGAGGACCACCTGTATATATAAATCAAGTGCTTAATAAGTTACATTGTGAACGCGGCTTTACGTTGTTTTGTGACCTTGTTTGTATTTGACCCACGCGCCCAAGCATTCCCGCATGGGTAAACGAACGTCCGTCAATTCTACTGACCAATTACCATGTATTTATACGTCCTGGCTGTGTTTTTGTAAATAATAAGAATTTAATTTAAACATTTAATATTGTCACCATAGGAATATCAGAACCGAATTCTAGAATTCGGTACGCGCGCCAATGCAGGCTGCTACTAATAAGCCAAACGTCCCAGAGGACGCAGTCCTACGAGATGGTCGGACCAAATACGATCTTCTCTGAACATCAACTTCTACACTGCCCTTCATGAAGCTAAGGATCGCAGCAGATCGAGGGAAATCGTACGGGAGAAACTGATGCAGCGGGGGAGTCACGACCCTCAGTAATGAGGAAAACGACGCGACGAGGAGGACTAATAAGCCACTGTCAGACGGGAAGTTTTTTTTTTTCGTTTTAAGAAGTTTTTGTTATTGTACAGACCTGTGTGCGAGCTCCATCACCCGGTGTTAATTGGGTATCTGGGCTCAGAAATATACGTCACAATTGCATGACTGCTTCAAACAGGAACACGTGACTGCTTCGCGGCAGATATAGGCAGAACGGTAGTCCCAATCCGTTGGCCGGCTCTCGGAAGAAATGTCCAGCAACAGCACGTCACAGACATGAAGATGCTGCGGTGGGTGTGTGGCGCAACGCGATTAGATCACATTCGTAACGACTACATCCGCGGCAGCGTTGGAGTTCGCGACGTAGCAAAAAAACTGCAGGAAAGTCGTCTCCGATGGTACGGCCCACAGCAAGGTAGAAACTCAGTGGGCTGTGACTATAGGTTAATTTATTCGTCGAGCCCTTCGTCACAAGCGACGGGTTCGGCGAGGACGCTGAGCGGTGCTTGAGGTACCTAAAAGCACCGTTAATGGATTGGGAGGATCTGTAACGAAGTGTAGATTCTGCGAAGCTCTTACTAGGGCTAGTGTCAACAACGTCCTCAGATTAGAGCCCCGTGAGCTCACCTACTCGCCCGGTTACGCTGGCATAACCCTGTAGGTTTTCAGCTTAGGTAGGGAAAAAAAACAGATTTAAAAGATTTTGATGAATCTTTTTTTTTATTTGACTCTTCCCGTGTTGTTCCATTAAATTTTTATTAGGACCTTATTTTATTAGGATCAGTAATTTTTTAGTTATTAATAATGCATTGTCTCCAACTACATACATTGATGATAATCTCATTACGTTTTTAGAATTTACGAATTTCTTCATCGGTTCTCATTCTCTTTTTTTTCTATTGCTTACATGGGTGGACGAGCTCACAGCCCACCTGGTGTTAAGTGGTTACTGGAACCCATAGACATCTACAACGCAAATAAGCCACCCACCTTGAGATATAAGTTCTAAGGTCTCAAGTATAGTTACAACGGCTGCTCCACTCTTCAAACCGAAACGCATTTCTGCTTCATGACAGAAATAGGCGGGGTGGTGGTACCTACCCGCGCGGACTCACAAGAGGTCCTACCACCAGTAATAGTTTTATATAATTTCAATTCACTACCGCGCTTATTACGTCCTACGTTTTGTATTTTTCGCAGTCTCCGTGTTCGCGGACGACTCGCGAAAGCAATACAATACACAAAAACCAAACTCGACGGCATATGAATAAATTAGCAACAAAACACTGTAATTTATTCGGCCGTCAAACTTATATTTAACTTACCTCGACGAATCGAGATCTTTCCGTCACAATATCTCTGAGATGCCGAAGCCATTTGAGACTTTAGTCACGTGACGCGTACAGTCCAGAATAGAATAAGTAGAAGAAGTAATTTTTTTTATTTTTATTTTATTGCCGTATAGGCAGACGAGCGTACGTCCCATGGTGGTGAGTGGTTACCGAGCTCATGGACGTCAGCAATGTCAGTGACAGAGTCAAGCCGCTACCTACCTAATGCTAGTATAGTATACGGATATCCTTGTGTTAACGTATTTTGCCACGATCCTTGTGGTTTTTTATTACTTAGACGGGTGGACCCACAAGACGTGAAGTTATTTTTTTTTCTCCCTATCTATGCTTTTTTTATTGCTTAGTTGGGTGAACGAGCTCGCAGCCCACCTGGTATTAAGTGGTTACTGGTGCCCATAGACATCTGCAACGTAGACGCGCCACCCACCTTGAGATACAAATTCTAAAGTCTCAGTATAGTTACAACGGCTGCCCCACCCTTCAAACCGAAACCCATTACTGCTTCACGGCACAAATAGGCAGGGCGGTGGTATCTATCCGCGCGGACTCACAAGACTAAGTGGTCCTACCACCAGTAATTACGCAAATTATAATTTTGCGGGTTTGATTTTTATTACACGATGTTATTCCTTCACCGTGGAAGTCAATCGTGAACATTTGTTGAGTACGTATTTCATTAGAAAAATTGGTACCCGCCTGCCTGGGATTCGAACACCGGTGCATCGCTTCAACACGAATGCACATGAAGTCTTATCCTTTAGGCCACGACGACTTCAATGATAGCTGATAGCCTTAAGAGGCTATTTTAGCTTCTTTTCTTGAGTTTCTCGCCGGATCTCCTTAGTTGGTCGCGTTTCCGAACCGGTGGTAGATTCTGCGAAACACTGCTCTCATTAGGGCTAGTCTTAACAAATTTGTCAGGTTGAGCCCGGTAAGCTCGCCTACGCGTTTGTAAAACCTAGCATAGCCCCTTAAGGCTACTACGATGGGTAGGTAAATAATAAAATCAGGTAAAAACAGCTATTTAATTATATTTTAAGATAACCCTCGTAGACGAGAGGATGAAGAACTTACTTGTGATCCCAAAATAGGTATGTTATGAAGAGTACTGTGGCAGAAGGAAAGAGTGCTTGGTAAGTGCAATGGGAATGTATAGCAGATCTATCATTAGCTATTTGAGTATATTATAGCTATATGTATGGGATGCTCACGCAGTTTGCACCCATATTTCCCTGCAAATTTTATTAAATAAACAAAATGCATCGTCAGCATCTATTATAGGCTGTTTGCGAGTCTTATCAACAAATACTTACATTACCAATCCTGCGGACCGAATGGTAACGAGTTGACGTCGTCCAAAACACGTCATTTCGAATCCTCCTGATCCATTAACAGTACATTTAGGTACCTCAAGCACCGGTCATCGTTGTCGTCGAAGCCGTCGCTTGCGACGAAAGGCTCGGCGAGTTACTTAACCCACAGACACAGCCCACTGAGTTTTACGCCGGATCTTCTCAGTGGGCTATGTTTCCGATCCGGTGGTAGATTCTGTGAAGCACTGCTCTTGCTATGGTTAGTGTTATTAGCAACGTCGTCAGGTTTGAGCTCCCTGCACTCACTTACTTGTTAGGGTTACGCTGGAATGGCCTCTCAAGGCCATCAGCTTAGGTAAGAAAAAAAAAACAAATACATGTATTTGTCACAAAGTAGTTTAAATTGGCAAAAATATAACAACATAATAATACCACTACGAAAATAAAATTATTTATACTAGTTCTGCTGTCACGAAACTAAACTTGATTTGTTCAAAATTGTATTCTTAAAGACTCGTGCATTTTTTAATATCATAAAAGTCATACATTTTTCAAAGTTATTGCTACGATTTTTAATAAGGCGCTACTAAACATTTAACAGGTACTTATTAATTCCATGCATTTAACTTACTAATCTATTTATTTTTTTAAGATTGAAGGTTACTGGTGGCCCGGAGGCCCTTCCAATTTCACCAGTACAGCTGGGTTAGTAAAGTAGTCGTGGCCTAAAGGACAAAACATTCGTATTGAACTTCTTTTTTTCTATCTATACTAGTGACCTCGAGGGGTCTAGATTCACCGAGCGAGTAGGTGAGCTCGCGGGGCTCTATCTTGGGACGTTGCTAGCACTAGTCCTAGCAAGAGCAGCGCTTTATAAAATCGAATCTGCGAAGCACTGCTTTTGTTCTACAACCGGATCAGGAACGCGACCCATTGAGAAGATCCGGCAAGAAACTCGGTGGACTGTGTCTGTGGGTTAAATGTATTGAACGATGAGAATATGTCGGTGTTTGAATCCCGCAGACAGGTAGGTACAATTATTTCTAATCAAACACGTTTTTAACAAATGTTCACGATTGACTTCCACGGTGAAGGAATGATATCGTGTAATAAAAACAAATATATAATAATTTGCGTATTACTGGTGGTAGGGCGTCTTGCAAATCCGCACGGGTAGGTACCACCACCCTGCTGTTTCTGCTGCAGTAATGCGTTTCGGTTTGCAGGGTAGGGCAGCCGTTGTACTGAGAATTGGAACTCAGGTTTCAAGGTTGGCGGCAGTACGGTGGCTGATGTTTATGGATTCCGGTGACCGCTTATCCATCGAAGCAATAAAAAATATTAATGGTTCACATTGTTATGTCTATGGCCCATAATGTACGCCTCTAAAACAATCTTAGTTCGCTTTAAGAGAATTCGTATTACAAAACAAAGGATCATCGAAAAAAGGTAAGTAAGTGCCTAAATTAGTTTTCGTTGACTTGTGCAGTTCACAGAATCGATAAGCAGAGCTATAAACACTCTTAGACACATCAGGGCAGTATTTCGTTACAGAAATGCCTTAATTCTTAAAGAAATAAGCAGTGCCTTTGTACATAATTTTCCTATTACTCTGTACTATGTCTTCCTTTTTGTGTGTACATAAATAAATAAATAAATAAAAAATAATAAAAAAATTTTTTTCGTTTTGCGCATTTTAAGCGGTGATTACATAAAAATACACATCCGAGTTTGGTTTATATTGTACGATGCCCAATTTCATATCGGAAGTCTGTCCATGAGTATATAATGCATCATCGGCTAGATGATCGTGTTACTTGTTCAGACTTGTTGTTTTTGTAGTCGTCGTGGCCTAACGGATGAGACGTCCGGTGTATTCGTGTTGAAGCGATGCACCGGTGTTCGAATCCCGCAGGCGGGTACCAATTTTTCTAATGAAATACGTACTCAACAAATGTTGACGATTGACTTCCACGGTGAAGGAATAACATCGTGTAATAAAAATGAAACCCGCAAAATTATAATTTGCGTAATTACTGGTGGTAGGACCTCTTGTGAGTCCGCGCGGGTGGGTACCACCGCCCTGCCTATTTCTGCCGTGAAGCAGTAATGCGTTTCGGTTTGAAGGGTGGGGCAGCCGTTGTAACTATACTTGAGACCTTAAAACTTGTATCTCAAGGTGGGTGGCGCATTTACGTTGTGGATGTCTATGGGCTCCAGTAACCACTTAACACCAGGTGGGCTGTAAGCTCGTCCACCCATCTAAGCAATAAAAAATAAAAAATAAAAAAAATAAAAACCTGTACTTATCTCAGGATTTCAGTTAAGTTTGGATAATCATAAAAAGAACGAAATAACTTTTTGAATTTTGTTCCATCTCAAATAAAATTTCAGATTTTTATCGAAATATGCATTCACTACTGAAATTTTCTCACCCACCAGTAACAAAAAATCTTAATTGGTTACGCCACAAAAATGCGAATTAAATTACTCTATATAGTTGCAAAGATTTTCGATATATTAGTAGGTCAGCTGCTCAAACAAAAACATACGGTCGACGAAGCTAACCAGACGGTCCCAAATACCCACTCTTCGACACTTAACCCAAAATGCACTTGAATTAACCTATTCCTGAAATAAGTCCCTGTGACTTTTGAAGTTGTCAAACATATCGAATGAATTATTATTGTTATAATTGCTTACATACCAATATTGTATAGGATCAGGGGTTACGTTGTTAGTGTTGGGACGTCGATATGTGCTATGGATGTATTTTTTATTACCGAAATCCCACAGATTTTAATTTTTTATGGAAGTTATAACACAGCGATGTAAAATGTCCAAATTACTCGTAACTAGGTACTGAAATACGAAATAAAGTTACAATTGTCTATACCTTGAAAAAATTCCCATCCGATTCATGTACCCTTTTTTTTTAAATTACGTATATAAGCATTCAGACCGCTTATTTACAGCATAAAATTATTTGACGTAATATTTTCTTCGGTTTTCGCGAGACGTAAACGTAAAAGGAAATAACATAATAACAATATTAAACATTATATTAAACTAGTACGCACACATACACACACACACACACACACATATACATACATGTAGATTAGAAGTTATGAAGTGAAAATTAATACAACTAATGGTCCCACAGTAGTCGAAATTCGACTATAATTAACTGAAATTTTTAGTTTGTACATAATTATGGCTCTATTGTTAAAGACTATTAAACTTCTATAATCACAGATTTCGCCAAGACTAACTACACTATAAAACAATATTAATCTATTCTCAATTTGACTACAGACTATAAACAATAAAAGTTTGACAATAAACAAAGAGTATATGCGTAAGTGTGTCAAATACATAGCAGTGTGCGTAATGCTTTTTATATTGATTTAATGTATTATTAATGCATAATTAAAAACAATTTTAACATTCTGCACTCCTTCTCTATATTCTCTATAAGTGTGGGAAGTTTCATACTCATACGTCCGCGCAATTTTCGTAAAAAGGGGGACTAAGTGGTTGCTTCACGTATTAATATAATCGATCGAAATCGAAATATCGACAGGCGTATTATATCGATACCACAATGTCCCTATACGTTGTTACATAGGCTTCGTAATTCCTATGAATACGATATCGTTCGCCCAGTTACTCCTGCGCAGGCAACAGGAAATATAATGTGTGTTTAAATTTAATTTAATTATTGTCAATAATTTATTTTTTAACTAATCATGACAACTATTGAGAGATGTTGTTATTGTGCTCCGTTGAAACAAGCCGCCATTCTGATAGCACTAGGAAGTACGGTGAGTTTGAGGAAATACAATTAACTTTTTAAAATTTCATAAAATTTCATTTGTATTTGTGTGAGAACAAAATTAAGATTATAATAGCATATCTATACTAATATTATAAAGCGGAAGAGTTTGTTTGTTTGAACGCGCTAATCTCAGGAACTACTGGTCCGATTTGAAAAATTCTTTCAGTGTTAGATAGCCTATTTACTGAGGAAGGCCGATACAAGTGGAGCAGAAATAAAGAATGTTTCAAAAATAGGGGTTTAAATAGCTTCCTTAACATTCTATAATTCAAAAATATTTTCACTTTCTACGTAAATAAAGTGGGGGATAAAATTTAGCGTTATGCCAAAGTGACTATTTCACGCGGACGGAGTCGCGGACAAAAGCTTGTTATTTATAGAATAGAATTATGTCGCATAAATACAATAGTATAGTCTTATTCATTAATACTAATTATAAATTGCTGTGAATTAATTCCAGAGAACACATTAATAAAGAGAATTATATAATTGATATTTAGGAATCGAAGTCCTGCAGATTTTTATTTGTTAGAAATAAGCCAGTCAAAGCTCTGGGTATCTGTAATATTGTTTTTAACTTAAACAATGTTTTTACTGTCGTATTTGTGAAGTCATATGATCCGCAATCAAAGCGCTCCACAACTAATAAACATTATAATATTTTCCGCAAGCCGTGTTCCTTCTAATCTATATTAAAGTGCCATTATTTTTCATGAAATAATTAATGCATAAAGTAAATAATTATTTAGATTTATTTAATGTACATTATTTTATTACATTATCATACGATTCAGAACGATGACAACATTTTTGAGTTAAATAAGCGACTAAATATATGAAGTTTTAGTTTTAGCAGTCGTTGTGGAAGTCGGTACAGTCTTGGAGCCCTAACAGAATAAGTCAGTGTTGAGGAACGTCTTCATTAAATCAACACAGGTGGTGTTCACGTCATTACGGATCCTCCTGATCCATTAACGGTGCTTATAGGTACCGCAAGCACCGGTCACCGTCCTCGTCGAACCCTTCACTTGCGATGAAGGGCTCGACGAGCGCATTAACCCACATACACACCCCACGAGTTTCTCGCCCGATCTTCTCAGTGGGTCGCGTTTCCGATCCGGTGGTAGATTATGCGAAGCACTGCTCTTGCTGGGGCCAGTGTTAGCAACACTCCGGTTTGAGCACCGTGAGCTCACCTACACGCTAGGGCGAAGCTGAAATAGCCTCTCAAGGCTATCAGCATAGGTAGGATAAAAAAAAAACACGTGTGGCACTCGGAGACTGCCGCGGTAAAGCTATTGCATAGCATTTTTTATCAACTTATGCAATTATAAATCGACAATAATAATTTAATATTAAAACAACAATAAAATAAAACCACGCTATATTTATAAACATTAACAAAAGCAAAACATTAACTGTCCCCTTCACACTCATAACCTAGACCGCGCGAGGGAGAGATGGGCAGACTTTTCATGATGTGCATGCGGCAGTGCGACGTCACGCCGCGCGCTTATTCACAAACACTACACAAGCGCAACGTGTGAATGTGTTGAACGCGAGCTACATAGTAGGCGTAGTGGGGGTGTCCGGTTATTTTCGTTACGGAATTTCTTGATTCAGTCGCCGCGCTCAAGGCCCGCGATAGAAGCTATGCAATAGCTTAAAAAAAAAACGATTGGTGACTTAAATTGAGGGTGTGATAAATTGATTAATTGATGTAAAGATGCAAGAGAAATAATTGATATCTAAGGTTTTGGCCATTCA
Source organism: Bombyx mandarina (assembly GCF_030267445.1). Classification (NCBI taxonomy): domain Eukaryota; kingdom Metazoa; phylum Arthropoda; class Insecta; order Lepidoptera; family Bombycidae; genus Bombyx; species Bombyx mandarina. The sequence goes on along the minus strand of NC_143224.1, from coordinate 2,555,890 downwards.
ACGTGCCATTCGATCGGAATCGCGACCCACTGAGAAGATCCGACAAGCAATTCAGTGGGCGTATCTTTCTCTATCCTCCAACATTGTAGCGACAATGCGCCAGTTTTAGGGTTAAAGACTTATTGTGGTACATGAAACTACAATCGAGATTTAGACCTCATGTCACAAGGTGGCTGTTAGATCTGGTGACCCGTTAACATCAGGCCGTGAGATCGTCCATAAACCGTAAAAAAAATATACCTGTTATTTATTCCACGCGCACCTTAAAATCGTATACATTAACAATCAATTGGCTTTTTATCTGGAAACAATTTTTTTTTAATTTTTTTTTATTGCTTAGATAGATGGACGAGCTCACAGCCCACCTGGTGTTAAGTGGATACTGGAGCCCATAGACATCCACAACGTAAATGCGCCACCCACCTTGAGATACAAGTTCTAAGGTCTCAAGTATAGTTACAACGGCTGCCCCACCCTTCAAACCGAAACGCATTACTACTTCACGGCAGAAATAGGCAGGGTGGTGGTACCCACCCGCGCGGACTCACAAGAGGTCCTACCACCAGTAATTACGCAAATTATAATTTTGCGGGTTTCATTTTTATTACACGATGTTATTCCTTCACCGTGGAAGTCAATCGTGAACATTTGTTGAGTACGTATTTCATTAGAAAAATTGGTACCCGCCTGCGGGATTCGAACACCGGTGCATCGCTTCAACACGAATGCACCGGACGTCTTATCCGTTAGGCCACGACGACTTAAAAACGTAGAACACAATTTTGTATCCCTCAATCTGACAGACTGTCTTTTTTCTTAGGGATGTCTCCCGTTGCTAGTGCTGTGTGTGAAAAAACCATATATTAATGTTTATGTCTAAATCAAACTTCCTTCCAGATAATTTCGACGATTGGTTCCGTGGTTATGACACTGCTTACTGTGAAAATATACGAAGATGACGAGAAAAGGTAAATATATGAGGCTTTTTATCATTAAGTTTTTTTAAGGTATTTTATGACCTGGTAACTAAGACCTTTAGTTCAAGTCTTATGTTAATCTACTATTAAGATGCGACCGGATTAATTGAAATGCGGAGAAAACAACGAATTGCCATACTCATGATTTATTCGATTTCATAGGTTTTTCTTTACTGCAGTATAACATGATTAAAGGAATTTACGAAGTGGTCACCGCCTCGTGAACGCCGCCATCCAAAATTATACCGGGTTAAAATTGCAAACCGCGCCTACCGTCACATAAATTATCTATCTCATAGCCTACTCGCTATTTCCTTATAACTTTTTAAGCCAATTGGAGTTCCCTATAATGGCAGCACTAGAGGAAACAATGATAAAAAACATGGCCATCGCAGACGCATCACATATTTCTCTGTATTTCGGTGTCTAAAACTGTCAATTGTATAACATCAAATAAATAATTGTAGAGAATGTAACTATACTGAGATCTTAGAACTTATATCTCAAGGTTGGTGGCGCCTTTACGTTGTAGATGTATATGTGTTCCAGTAACCATTTAACACCAGGTGGGCTGTGAGCTGGTCCACCTATCTAAGCAATAAATAAAAAATGCTCCTCACGAATCACGGAGCTCCATCGGCTAGCCTGCAAAAGCGGGATTATAGAGATTGGAGGGTGTCTATGTGTGTGTGGGTAGTGTGAGAGAATATCACACTCGCGTAAGTCATGACGGGCCTTATGCAAGTTTTGTAAAGTGTCACCTTATTCCGAAGGGACATTTTACTCCGCTTGCAGATCATGAGGTAGAATCTGCCGAGAAGAAACGCGGCACGGTCGCGGACTGATTTTATATGAGGTCGGAATGTCATGGATGCATCCAGGGTGACACCCAGGTACTTGACCTTCCTGGCCCAGGGTATGGGTCGGCTGAAGAGGGTAATCGTGGGTGTGAGATTTCTCCTCCTAATCCGGGAGGAAATCCGTGTGAAGCTTACCCTTAGAAATAACACCGCTGTGCTTTTCGCTGAGTTGCTGTCTATGTGCCATTTTCGGAACCACCGTCCTAAGGTTACGGCTGCGCTCTGGAGTTTCCTCGCGATCAGGAACTTGTTTCTACTCGAGTAGTAAACGGTCGTGTCGTCGGCGAATAAGGCTAACTGGGTCGGTGGCGACCGGGGAATGTCGTTAATAAATATACTAAATAGGAGCGGCGAGCTAGTTTAGTAAACAATACACCCGTTGTATTTTTGTGATCAAAATATATGATTTCTCGTAGTCGGTAGGTAGTTTCACGTCAAAAATACGCAGCAAATTATTAGTACTAAAGGAAGTTGGCGAATCCTATTAATCTGACTGTACTTTTTGCTCATGATTACTATAAGCTACTTTCAGGGTGCGACTTTAAAAAATACGAAACAAAATATTAGCACTAAACAATGTAAAAAAAAATTATAAATCTGATTGCGCTTTTTGCTTTAAAAGGATTTACATTATTTACAATGACAAAGAATTTACAATGAAACCACAGAAGTCCACATCCTGAATTAAAATATTTTGCACCTAATTTGAGTATCGAAAAGAACTTTTTTTATTTCCCTTGTAGGCAGACGAGCATACGGCCTACCTGATGGTGAATGTTTACCGTCGCCCATGGACTTCAGCAATGCCCCGCTGCCTACCGCTAACTGAAAACATAGGGGTACATATCTTGAATTAAAACGCTTTGTTTATATACAAAATATTTTTTTCAGTTCCATTACAGAAGGGAATATCTTTAACGGCTTTCTTAACGTGGAAATCAAGAGGAATGCAATGGAAGCTACTCTGGCTGTCTGCCTCGTCTTCTTTGTACTGTGGATGCTCTTCTCTTGGTTGCTACTCGTTGGACTCTTCAAAGTAGGTTTTTTAAACGCTATGTATATTGTAATCGCATAAGTTTCTTTACATGAATGGATTGATACCAGAATCCTGCTTATTTCTGCCGCGTAGTAGTTTTCCGTTCCATCTTACATACGACGAGCATACGGCCCACCTGATGGTGAGTGGTTACCGTCGCCCATGGACTTCTGCAATGTCAAGGGCAAAGCCAGGCCGCTGCCTACCACTACAAACAGCCGGTAAACGATATAATCTCTCTAGGTGGCCGACGGCATTTTTGTTATCATATATCGTCTTTTCGCATTAAAAGTGTACAATTTCCATAAATATTCGAAATTGAGTAAATATGCGGAATCATTTGGTATCACCAGTATTTTTCTCATAAATACTGTCAAAAGAGCGTAGTTTTTTTTTTTTTTTAGTTTACCTATATTTTGGCTACTATTAACACAATTAATACATAATTTTATCTTACTTTAAAAGACAGATCGTGTAACTGGTAAAAGATAAAAAATAAATGTTGCAAAGATGATTAATATTAAAAATATCAATGTTAAACCTTCAAAACACTCTCCTATAAAATTAGTAAGTTTTGAGATTATACAGTTTTAATGCGAGAAGACGACATGTTATGCGCTTCGGCAACCACTTACCACAAGGTAGGCTTTGTGCTCGCTCACCCAGTAAATACATATTAGTAAATTTGTTTGTTCGTATTCTATGCACACGTTTATCCAATTACTTTGAAACATTTTCAGTTCATGTTAAACCTTCAAAGTGATTTATTAGTATACTGGACATGTGATGGGCTAGTCAAATAATAAAAGTTCATCTTCTCCTACAAGACAAATTATGGAAGAGGTTAATTAGGAAGTTCACCGGGAGCATTCTGTTTAAATAATATATCTTGGATTGTATCCTTGTCCAGTGTCTTTCCTGCATCAAATCTTATGTCTTTCCTAGATCAAATCAAATTGAAGTTACGGCGTCCGCACGATATCTAGGTTTTTAATACGCTTTTATTAGCTTCAGATGTTTGTATGTTTGTAATGGAATCTTTAAACATGATTTTGACCCCCTTCAGAACGTCGGATTAACTCGAAATTTGGTATACTTAGTAAGGACCGATGACAATTAAAGAATTAAAAAAAAACTGAGAAAATTGAAATTCACCTAAAATAATTTATATAAATAATAGTTTAAAAAAACTAAAAAAAATATACTTTTACAGAAATTCCAACTAAAGAATAGAAAATAAATATAAATAAATTTGAATTAAAAATAGTGTAAGAAAAAAATATTTTATTGTAAAAAAGCGTGGGGTGCTTTTCAGGATATTATCAAAATAACCCTTCTACTCATATCTGTTCATAAAATATTTATATCTATTGATACCATGCATACCGCGCTTTTTTTTAGTTGGGTTTTCTATAAAAGCGTATTTTGTTGGTTTTTTTAACTATTATTTATTATTATCTCTCCTCAAGGGAGATACAAACGTGACCTAATTTAAAACTCTATTCAAGTGTTGATATTGCTATAATCTCCATTACAGAACAAACCGTGTTTAGTGCTCAGCTATCTTTCTTACGGGATAATATTGACTATAATGTTACAACTGGGCGCATTACTTTTACTCCTAAACCTGTATTGGATCCACGCTTTTAGCCTTACCACAGCTTCAAGTGAGTACTCTGTTATTTCTGTTCTAATTATTATTTATATCTAAAGCCGTCATGCGTCTTAGGGTGGAAAGAACGTTTACTACAGTATTTTTAGTCTAAAAGGAATTTTCAGCCTAATCAGTTTCTCGCCGGATCTTCTCAGTGGTTGCGATTCCGATCCGGTGGTAGATTCTCTTGCTGGAGCTAAAATTATAGAACTCTGTCGGGTTGAACACACGAGCTCACGTACCCGTCCGGGCGTAGCTGAAATAGCCCCTTTAAGCTATCAGCGAATAGGTAGGAGAAAAAAAGGAACTTTTATATCATGCACTGGACTAGTAATAGTATTAGCACACTGTATCCCATTATATCCCATGGTGGGTGTAAGCTGCGACCGCTTATCCCATTGAATATCTTGCCATAAATGGTTTTTCTGCTAAGCCAATAAAAGTTATAGACCCATGGCGTCTAATACAAAAGTTAGAAGCCAGTGAGTAATACCTAATATCCATTATGTACTATGTAATAGGTTTTTATTTATTTATTGCTTAGATGGGTGAACGATCTCACAGCCTACCTGGTGTTGAACGATTACTGGAACCCATAGACATCTACAACGTAAATACGCTACCCACTTTGGGATATAAGTTCTAAGATCTCAGTATAGTTACAACTGCTGCCCTATACCCTTCAAACCGAAACGCATTATTGCTTCACGGCAGAAATAGGCAGGGCACTGTGGTACCTACCCACGCGGACTCACAAGAGGTCCTACCACCAGTGATTACGCAAATTATAATTTTGCGAGTTTGATTTTTATTACACGATGTTATTCGTTCACCGTGGAAGTCAATCGTGAACGTTTGTTGAGTACGTATTTCATTAGAAAAATTGGTAACCGCCTGCGGGATTCGAACACCGTGCATCGCAACAACGAATGCACCGGACGTCTTATCCTTTAGGCCACGACGACTTCAAACATGCTTTTATAATTGCTCGGAATTAATAATATGGTCATTTCAATGTTTTGTTTCAGTTTTCTACGCATACGTGCTCAGAGTAGTGCACGCAATTTACGAGGGAATGAACGCTGGAAAGATAATATTTAATGAAAACTTCGACGATTCATTGACCGATATGACTGTGCTCATCGATGAAGACGACGCATAGATATGATTACAGTCAAAATCTGTTATAACGACATCGAAGGGACTGCTCATATTCAGTCGTAAAAACCGATAGTCGTAACAACCGGTGATGTTTAATGTGTATCGTGCAAGTACAAACAAATCGATAGGGAATTTTTGGAAAAATATATTTACATAATACGCGATTTTTCTTCAATATTAATTTGTTTTCTCATTCTTTGCGACATTTTGAAAGTTTCAGGAATAGCTCCACAAAGTTTTGGTGCGTCTTGTGTATAGTTAAGTAACAAACTAACTGAAGAGATACGAAGAAGCGGGCTTTGACTCTACCGCATGCACGTGTTTTGTTTCTAAGAATTAGAAAAGACCCTACACTAAACTAAATCCTATTGTTTTCTTTCCTGATTTTAATAGCTTAATAGCCATTGAAGACAAATGTGGATACCTATTCAAATTGTTTACAATACAGCTTAGCCGGTCGTTCTAACAGATCTAATTCTTCGAAATATTAGTTGAATGTGGTCGTTTTATGAGGTATGTCGTTATTAGCAATGTCGTATAAAGCAATGTTTTTAATAAGGCGGTCATATGGCATTCAGCCGGGACCTTTCTTCTAGGTTATTATAACCGGCATGTTGTTCTAAACGATGTCGCAGTAAACGGTTTTGACTGTATTTATTAAAAACTACCGAATTTCACTTTTTGGTTCGTATCATGCTTTCATGTTAATAATTCTGACAATTCGAATGCTTAGATTAAATAGAGGTCCCGCAGTAGTCGAAATTCGACTATAATTAATTTGAATTCTAAGTTTGTACACTATTATGATTGTATTTTATAATCACAAATTTCGCCAAGACTACACTATATTAACAAAGACAAACAATATTTAATCTCAATTTGACAACAGACGTCAAGAACAAAAGTTTCACAATAAATAGTATGCATGCGTGTGTGCTTCAAATACATGGCATGTAGTGTGTGTAATGTTTTCTTTATTGATTTAATGTATCTTTTATGCATTATTTAAAAAAAAATATTAACATTGTGCACTTCTTCTCTATATTCTCTAGAAGTGTGTAAAATTTCATACTCCTCCGTCCGCGCAATTTTCGTAAAAAGGGATACAAAGTTTTTGCTTCACGTATTAATATATAGATAATTCTGACAATTCGAATGCTTTAATAGTTTTCGTGCTCATTCAATTTATTCACAATAATATCTCGGTCAAAGTTTTTGAATTCATTTCATTGTCACTTATAAGCACGCGCGTACGCAGCACACCGCTGACTCTCCGACGCGACGCATCGTGCTGTCTCGCTACTCAATGGCTTGCTAGCCTATGCTCCGGAAATGGATATATTCCATGATGGTTTGCAGCGATTTATTGTTGTTGTTAGGAATTACTTAAGCTAATTATTAATATCTTATAAATGTTTTGGTTCATACTGTTAATTTGTAAGTAGATTAAATAAATAAATAAGAGATAAATAATTAAATGACCAAATACCAAACTATAGGCCATAAACTGCTTTTCTTTACAAAGTAAAAACCAATTGCTGTTGTCATTACGTCATTTGTTGTAGACTAGTGTTGTAGGATTAAACTAAATTTATTAAATGTGTATGGAAATAAATGTTTCTAATTTTCCGTATTCAATGTTGTGATGTCTATCCGCCTTCGACAACGGCCCACCGGGTAAGTGGTTATTGGATCCTATAGAATCAACAACGGAAATATCGGCACCAATCTAGAGACGTGTTGAGTCTCAGTTTTACAGTAAAACGGCTACCCCATCTTTAAAACCGAAACGCGTTACTGTTTCACGCAGAAATAGGTAGGGTCGTACCTACCCGTGCGGACTCAAAAGTCGCCCTACTTCACAATTCAGTCATCTATACTAATATCTACAGTGGTTTTTACGGATGTTCCGTTATAACTACTGAACTATGCACCCGATGGACTTGAAACTTAGTATCCATGTAGAAAATACATGTACTTAATGGATAGGCTAATATTTATATGAGTGTTGGACTCTCTAATAATAATGACAATATATAATAATGTTAATTTTAAATGCTCAGCGAAGCGGGCGAGTACGGCTAGTCATTATATAAAATGAAGAGACGGATAAAATTTTTATAATCCAGTCATAAATTCCGCGAAGCACCGCTCTTCCTTGGGCTTGTGTTAGTAAATTCTCTCAGGTTGATCCTCGCCAGTTCACGCATCGGTCCACGCGTGGTTGGAATAGCCTAAGGATACTAGCGAATAGGTAGCAAAAAACCCTATATACTGCTATCAGTAGTTGGAGAAAATAAAAAAATAGATGAGCCTTAAGCATGCTCATTAATACTAATAAAAAAACTTAATCAAATAAAACCATAATCATAGTTTTATAACATTTAATAATTCCTTTTTTTTTTCAAAACTTTAATCACAGTATATCCAGCAACATTTATATATACGTCTGTCATTAAAAAAAAAGTACTTGAATAAAATATTTTAAAATAGCATCACTCTCTATCTATTTTATTTTTAATTATATATACATTTAGATATATATCTTAATTGTTAATTATTAGCCCGTTTACAATGTTAAACATCATCAGAGCGGTTTTTTAGCCTCGAATACAATATAAGATTTTGATTTACCCACACAAAACATTTTCGTCTGGTACACAAATCGAATGCAGTTAATTAATACGTTGCTAACTTTATCTAGACGTCTTCGCGAGTGTTGAGTTGCTTGTAGAAACTGTGGCTCAGCAGAATAGCGTATATATTTAAACCTGAAATTTGAACTTTTTTTTCCTACCTAAGCTGAGAGCCTTGAGAGGCTATTTGAGCGTAACCTTCAGTAGTAGGTAAGCTCACGGGGCTCAAACCTGACGAGGTTGCTAACGCGAACCCTAGCAAGAGCCATGCTTCGGAGAATCTACCACCGGATCGGAAACGCGATCCACTGAGAAGATCCGGCGAGAAACTCAGTGGGCTGTGTCTGAGGTTTATTTACTCGTCGAGCCCTTCGTCGCAAGTGACGGGTTCGACGAGAGCGATGACCGGTGCTTGAGGTACCTAAAAGCACCGTTAGTGGATCGGGAGGATCCGAAATGACGTGTTTGGGGCGACGGCAACTGCTTTCGATTCTGTCCGCAGGATCGGGAATGTAGTTACCGGCGGCCATGACGAGAGGGTTCTCGTGTCGAATTTGAACAGATAATGTTGTTTAATGTGTAGCTTAAAACTTCTAAGATCTCGTGTGCTCAACCCAAACTGACAAACCCGAGCAGCTCTATTTAAACAAGTAATTAGCAATTATTTATACTAGTTTTACGTTTAAATCGGTCGTTTATTAGTTTCTCTTAATAATTCCATAACACAGGGAATCTTAAATTGAGGCCAGATCACCGTGTGTGAATTGATTGATCCCAATTATTAATTATTATTTCCAACGAATAAGCACTTTATAGTTTTCGTTGCCACGGAGGACAGGGGTTTAAGTCGATTAAATTTGGGATTTGGAATATATATGGAGATATCAGTTCTAAGGTCCCAACTATAGTCAAATCGGCTGCCCCACCCTTCAAACTGAAACGCATTACTGCTTCACGGCAGAAATAGTCAGGGTGGTGGTACCTACCCGTACGGACTCACAAGAGGTCCTACCACCAGTAATAACGCAAATTATATTTTTGCGGATTTGATTTTTACTACACAATATTATTCCTGTAGGAAGTCAATCGTGAACATTTGATAAATACGTATTTCATTAGAAAAATTGGTACTTGTCAGCGAGATTCGAACCTCGGTGCATCGCTGGATACGAATGCACCGAACGTCTTTCCTTTAGGCCACGACGACTTCAAAGCCGTCAAAAACGTCCAACATGACACGCCTCTTTGAACACAGAAGGAGCTAATAAGCCGCTGGTGTTTCCGGATACCCCGCTGCATCAGTACTAAGCTACCGGTTCGTTTCGCGACTTATTGCCAGCGATGACTCTTTATTTCCAAATCGCCGGCACACTACAGCGATGTTAGCACACCGCGCCACTTTGGGCCGTCATTGGATCAGGTTGCCTCGTCTGTAAGAGCTGGGCGCCACTCCTTCTTCATCCCCCTTTCGACGGCAACGGATCAGTACGGAGACAGCACCAGAGCAGATTCGTGGTCCGCCATTCGATAATTCACATCGTCACGCTCACATATCACTAACTTACCAATATAAAAAACTTCCAAGACAATAGTCGAAGTATTGAAATCCAGACAGTTGAGGAAGAACACGGAGACCGACAGAAAGAAGAACACAGCCCACATGATGAAGTAAGCTTTAACGATTCCGGCTCGTTCCTGAAATATCGAAAGATCAAATTTTGTACCAATATTCATGACTCTTACAATGTTACTGACGAAGGTTGTACTATTTTTTTTTATTGCTTTGTTGGGTGGACGATCTCACGGCCCCCCTGGTGTTAAGTGGTTACTGGAGCCCATAGACATCTAAAACGTGAATGCGCCACCCACCTTGAGAAAGGTCTCAATAATTACAACGGCTGCCCCACCCTTAAAACCGAAACGTATTACTGCTTCACGGCAGAAATAGGCAGGGTGGGGGTACCTACCCGCGCGACAAGAGGTCCTACCAGCAGTAATTACGCAAATTAAAGAATGTCAGAAGAATGTCAAAGAGACGGTGCAAAAAAATGCCAAAGCTCTAAGTACTACTTTTTAATAAGCAATTTGGATAGTCTATACTCTGAGGCGCCTGTATTCGGCCTTGAACTAGCTGTGAGCGGCCAAGTACATAATTTACATTTGAATAGGGTTTCAGGGTGACTATTGAAAGCATTTGGAAGTGTTCTGTTAACAGATGCCAGAAAAAGTATGTATAAGTCTACCTCCTAAGCCATCCTAAAATATTGCGTTCCAAACATCTCCGTAAAATCCAGCTCGTGATCCCATCACTCACCATAACCACGCCGTACACGAAGACCAGATCAAAGATGAACTTGGCCAAGAACATGAGGGTCAGGATGATGGCCATCACGTAGAGGCCGGTCAACCGAGCCTCGCGCTCCACATCTATGTATGGACCAATGATATTGTTGTCTTCTACGCCAACCATTGTTGCTTCGACGATCATAGTCACCAGGAGTGCGAAAGAAAATACCTGTGCAGTGATAGCGCTACTTTGAAGGGAAAGTTTCATTGCATCAAAGTCAGTATGGGCCTGTTTAATACACCTATTTGGGAACGCAAAGCTGTCGTCACCCGAAACATGTATTATCAGATCCCACGGATCTACTCTGGGTGTTTTTAGATCCCTGAAGCACCGGTTATCGTCCTTCTCGATTAGGACGAAGAGAGAGAGAAAAATAAATGTATTATTATGACAAAACCTAACAAATTCTATTTAGGTAGCTACAATTTTAGACAAGTAGCAAACTCACTACATTATTTTTTACACATTTATCTAGCCATGAATTTGGCTAATCAACCTACTGCTTCTTTTGAGCAGAAAAAAATATGACATCTATTAATTTGGAATCCGTTCCAAGTACTTTAAATTAATTACTAAGACAACAGAGTTTACCTCTTGCAGTAAATATGATTTATCTGGACACAGCCCATCAACAAATAATATTTCTTTGAAAACAACTGTGATCAACCTGGTGCATCAGAACTTACAAGGTTTGATGGGTAAAGAACTTGAAATTGATTTGTTCCTAGATTATAATAAAGTCAATGTTCTATGTGTTACTGAACATTGGCTTAAAAAATATGAATTAAATTGTAATTTTAAAAATCACCAGGTTGTAAGTTCCTTCTGCAGAGAGAATGCTATACGAGGTGGCTCACTGATCATTGTTAATAAAGATTATAAATGTAAGGAACGTAGAGACATTGTGAGCCTCTCTGTGGAACGGATTATTGAAATGGCATGTGTAGAGCTTGAGCGATTCATTGTTGTAAGTGTGTACAGGCCCCGAATTCGTTATATGATTTTTTTGAAAATATAATGGAAAGTGTTTTATTAAAGCTTTCTGTTTCTAATAAACATGTTTTTATTTGTGGTGATTTTAATATAAATTTATTAGAAAATACAAATGCCACTATTAGACTCAGAACATTGTTAAAATCATATAACCTTAGCAATCTATTTTCAGAGCCCACAAGAATAACTAGCACATCGGCAACCTGTATAGATAATATTTTCACAAATGTAAAACCTTTACATAAATGCATTATTAATCATTTAAGTTCAGACCACAGTGGACAATTCTTATCTTTTAAAATTAAATCTGTTTCAGATGTTAATAGTACAAGAAAGCTACCGTTTGTTCCTATTAATATTAGACGTTTGGAGAAGCTTAGAGGTAAAGTTTTGGCAAAAATTCCGAATGTTTGTTATAGTGAAGATCCTAATGTTCATTACATGGATTTATTTAATGTTATTAGTTCTGAATTTAGTGCCATCTTTACTTCTAAAACTCTGATCTTACATAATAAAAGATCATTCAATGAATGGGCGACTGTTGGAATTCACAAAAGTAGGCAGAGATTATACGATCTCTATCATGAAAAATCATATAATCATAATAAGTCATTTCATGAGTATGTCTCTAAATATTCCAAGCTGTTTAAAAAAGTCTGTACATTGGCCAAGTCATTGCACTTAGGCAATCTTATAAAAAATGCACCTGACAAAATTAAAATGACTTGGAATATCATTAATAGGGAGACTGGGAATGTCAGAAACAGCAATGCTGAATTAACTTTAAAAATCAATAATCGAATAATAACTTCTCATCAAGAAGTGGCCAGTGCCTTTGAGCACTACTTTGCTGATATCCCAGCTTCTACCACAAAATCTTTAATTTCATCTCCTACCGTCGCCGAATCATTACTGCAAAATCATGTTGATAAATGCAGTGTTAACTTTAAGTTCACAAATATTAATATAAAGGACATAATTGATAATTTCAAGCTCATTAATATTAAGAAAACTGGTGATTTATGGGGAATTTCAATTAATGTTATAAAATCCATTATTGATATAATTGCACCTTACCTTGCTACAATATTTAATGACTGTATTGATGGTGGTGTGTTTCCTGATCTAATGAAATATAGTAAAATAATACCGTTATTTAAATCTGGTAGTACTTTTGACCCCTCTAACTTTAGGCCCATTTCAGTACTACCTACATTGAGTAAAATTTTTGAAAAAATTATTCTGGGACAACTTTTGAACCACTTCAATTCCAATAACCTGCTTCATAACAAACAATATGGATTCACTAGAGGTCGGTCAACTATTGATGCAGGTGTAGATCTCATTAAAAATATTTTTCAGGCTTGGGAAGAGTCGCATAATGCCCTTGGGGTTTTCTGCGACTTATCTAAAGCTTTTGATTGTGTTGAGCATAATACATTGTTGAGGAAATTACACCATTATGGTATTAGGGGCGTTTCATTAGAACTTATTAAATCTTATTTATCCGGAAGAATCCAAAAGGTAGACGTTAAAGGAACGAGATCTTCCGGTGTCTTACTTAATATGGGTGTTCCTCAGGGTTCCATATTGGGTCCCTTCCTATTTCTTGTATATATCAATGATTTACCTAAGTTTATTGAAACCCGTCACGAGGTCGTATTATTCGCTGATGATACATCATTATTGTTTAAAATTAAACGACATTTGGAAGATTATGACGATGTGAATGATGCTATCTCGCGCGTGGTACATTGGTTTAGTGTTAATAATCTGTTATTAAATAACAAAAAAACAAAATGTATAAAATTTACTACACCTAATGTTAGACAAGTTGACACTAATATTACTGTAAGTGGAGAGACACTGGAGCTTGTGGATTCGACAGTTTTTCTTGGTATAACAGTTGATTCTAAGCTGCAGTGGGGTCCTCACATATGCAAGTTAGCGAGTAGGCTTAGTTCTGCAGCGTTTGCGGTAAAAAAAATACGAATGTATATTAATGAAGATACGGCACGCTTGGTTTATTTTAGTTATTTTCATAGTGTTATGTCCTATGGCATTTTGCTATGGGGCAATGCTGCCGATGTCGAAACGATTTTCATCCTGCAGAAGAGGGCTATTCGTGCTATTTATAATATGCACCCGAGGGAATCCTTGAGGGACAAGTTTAAGGAAATCAAAATTCTAACTTTAGCGTCCCAATACATTTTTGAAAATTTATTGTACGTGCGTAAAAACATTGAAGAATTCCCCAGAGTCTGCGATTTGCACAATGTGAACACTAGGAACAAACATAGGCTTGCGTTGCCGGCGGCTCGAATTAAGAAAATAAGCAACTCTTTTAGGGGGCTGGGTGTACAGCTTTTCAACAAGATCCCACTAAACGTTCAACTACTACCTGTTCATAGATTTAAGAAAACTGTTAAGGAACGTTTGTGCAACAAGGCATATTATAAAGTTAAGGATTATTTACTAGATGGCACTACGTGGGAATGAGGCGCTCGCTCCTGGCCTTTTCATTTTTCATTATTATTATTATTTTTTTAGACTTGTTTTTTCTTTTATTGTGAATATTTCTATTTATTTAAAAAAAAGAATATATTTGAGAAAAAACAAAAAGAAAAAAAAGCCCGCTGAGTTTGTTTCGCCGGTTCTTCTCAGGACTGTGGCTTTTTTTGGAACCGGTGGTAGAGTTAACATTGTTATTTGTATTTTGACATTCAACAAGTGTGTCATACTGACATCTAAGTTGAAATAAATGATTTTGAATTTGAATTTGAATAGTTCGACGAGCGAACTAGCCCATAAACACAGCCCACTGAGTTTCTCGCCGGATCTTCTCACTGGGTCGCAATTCCGATCCAGTGGTGGATTCTGCGAAGCACTGCTCTTGCTAGGGCTAGTGTTAGTAAATTCTCTCAGGTTGAGCCCCTCAGCTCAGCTAACCCATTAAACTCATGCAAAATATATTTAAAACACATTATTAAGATACAATACTCAGATAAATAATCCTATTCACAGTCTGCTAGACCAAATATTGAAGAAATACATACCGCACCAATACATCCCATTATAATGTTTCCGGTCTTCAAATCGAAAATAAAACAGCATGTCTCCAATTTAGGGAGGCCCATTGTTCTGGAACATAATGATTATTGGATATGAAAATGTTGTAATACATTCTCATTTACTTGTATTTAAACTGATAAGTAGGTCAGTAGCACGCAAATTTTATTAGCATTTCTAAAATGCACGTTTCAAAGATCAGGTGTCGTTTAAATTTTTACTATTGTTACGCTTGAAGGAATGCAGAGAATAAAGTTATATCTATCTTCTTTTTTTTGTTGCCCTTGTTGGCAGACGAGCGTACGGCCCACCCGATGGTGAGTGGTTATCGTCGCCCATGGACTTCAGCAATGCCAGGGGCGGAGTCAAGCCGCTGCCTACCGTGCCTATCTTGACTGTAAGCAGCACGGCACGCAATCTATCGTAATTAAAATCGAATTAAAACCGCTGGCTCGTGGGAAAGCTCTAAAGTATACTGTGAATATTTGATCCATGAAACATGAGCTTACTGCAGTGAACATAGATGAACGAGATTGTGGGCTGATTTACAAACTCGCATTAGTGGTAAGGCATCTTGCGACTCCGCATGGATAGGCACCGCTCTGTCTAGTTCTAATATCCCAAGGTAGGTGGTGGTATTCATAGTGTGACATCTGTAGTCCCCCCATTTCTAAGACAAGTGGGACATGTATCACGATCATCCCTTCATCAGATAAGACACATCATCATTATCACTTAATTTGTACTGGTATCATATTCCTATATTGCTTAACGCGAAGTAACCCCATGATTCCAGCTTAAATTTACACATAATTGTACTGTAGATTATGGTAATAAAATATTTTGTCTCAAACTGTACAGTTGCGTTTGGCATATGGTCTCTAATATTCGGTTAGCCCCTAAACGACAAGTATACTGTGAACTTAATTGCTCATCTATACTTAATATTATAAAGCAGAAGAGTTTGTTTGTTTGAACGCGCTAATCTCAGGAACTACTGGTCCAATTAGAAAAATTCTTTCAGTGGTAGATAGGCCATTTATTAAGGAAGGCTTTAAGGCTATATAACACCACGGTAAGACCAATACAAGTGGAGCAGCAATAAAGAATGTTCCAAAATAGGGGTGTAAGTAGCTCCTTAACGTTCTATAATTCAAAGATATTTCCACTTTCTACGTAAGTGAAGTGGGAGGTAAAATTTTGCGTTATGCCAAAGTAACTATTCCACGCGGACGGAGTCGCGGGCAAAAGCTAGTCTTTAGTAATGATGGAAATTTCGGCAGCGACATATCAGATTCTAATGCCGATGGTATAGACCTGTCATATATACTCATGACCAGCTTGAATTAAAGTAACATAGCTAAAGTTTAGCCTGTAACCGCATCGTAATGAATTATGACAGGGATTACACCTGAAGATAACTCCTTTCGAGATACACAAACTTATCATCATTAACCCATAGCAGCTGGACAATGACTTCCTATAAGTAACGCTATAATAGCCGGTCCTATGGTGCATGCTCCCAGCGGGTTCCCGCAACCTTCAACAGTCCTTGTCGGAGGCCTATCCACGCTGCATCTTCCGGTACATTGGCGCCACTAGAGAACGTTTTGGCTCATCGCCCTTTACAACTAGCAATTATATTCCGTAAGAGTAATTCATTAAATACGTAATTAAGCTTAGTAACTGAAGTTGACGGTGCTGCAAAACTGATTACCGTAGAGCCAGCTTTAGTTCTAAAGCTCTCCTCTTTTATTAACACTACAGCCTTCCTCCTCCAATGATCATGAGTCTGATACACTTTTTCATTAAACGAACGAAAAATAGAACTGCTTTATGCACGAGATCGATAAAACGAGCTTACTGCCCAAGCGGTGCTAAGTGGGTTGAACGCATACACGTCGCGCAGTCTAAATAAATTATATAAAGATCCACCCGCCCTTCAAACCTGAATGATGCGGCAGGAACAGAAAGGTTGGTTGGTACCAATCCGTCCGGCCGTAAATAACGCCCTAAATCAAGTAATATTTTACGAGCACCAAAAATTACCTTAAAAATTAATTTGAACTTTGAGCTTTGACTAAGCGACACTTACGAGTGTGTCTACGGCGGTAGTTATGTGTATACTGTGGCAGGAATCTGTGAGATGACTGGGATATAGACGGATCAAAGATTAAAGGTACGTATATGTAGACTAGTAAGTTTCGATATTTTTTTGAAGTGAAAACTTCTTTAGAATCGTTGTGATTTCAAACCGGATGCAACGGAAAAAACGACAGGTGAGAGACACAAATACAAAAATGTGTAGGATGAAGCCAGCAAAGAATGAGACAGAAATATACATACTATTTAATACAGCGCCATCTGTGAGATTTTTTAATACTAACTTGTGTATGAAAGCTATTGTAGTGAATTTTAATTTAGGATTATACGTGAAATTAAAATATCAATTCACGGAGGGCGCTACCTTACAATTATTTACTAATGACAAAATTTTACATATACTTAAGACGTTTAGGATAATTATATTTTAATTTTGGAAGGTTTCACTTCGACCACGTGTGAATTGCACACATTTTGTTTTTTTATGTTTGATTAAAACAGTATAATTTAAAGTTAAAGTTTATAGTTTAAACCCTGCCATCATTGGTACACAGGAACAGAAAATCCGCGTAATACAAAGCTTATTACAATGTGGAACTTACAATGTAGTTGGGTGAGTTTTATTAAAAATCGGCGGTGAGGCGTGAATGCACGATATTATTATTTTTGTTATGACCATATGAAAAGCTGGCGCCATCGATACTTCCGAAGAGGCGAATATAATAATTATATATATAATACGAACAGGCTAGGAATATGCCCTATCACCAGTACTTTACAGCTTTGATACGACAGTTACGAATACACGGTTTTATTCCTTCGTGAACTTATTAGGCAGCGGCTTGGCTCTGCCCCTGGCATTGCTGACGTCCATGGGCGACGGTAACCACTCACCATCAGGTGGGCGTATGCTCGTCTGCCTACAAGGGCAATAAAAAAAAAAGCTCAAGCAAGTCTTAAGGCAGCATCCCCTTACCACATTTTTTATGAACGCTTAAACTAATGATCACGTTTACGGTCAACCAGGTGTTATATGGTTACCAGAGTCCATAAGACATCAGCGTAAATGTAGCTATCCCTTTTGAGACTTAAGTTTCAGTTCTATGGCCAACGGCTGCTGGCTGCTACACCCTTCAAAACTGAACGCATTACTGGTTCGCGGCAGATATAGGCAGGGCAGTGTAGGGACAGAGTTTATTTATCACATACAATTAGTGTCCATCGCTTATTAGTCAGTCAGTCGTACGTATCCTGCCCGACACGGAGGACACTTGTGACATTAATTTTGTGTTAATATACGCGAGTTAATTTGAAACTAACTGGTTTTGTTTACTTATGACAGCTTACAACACTTACTAACCGTTCAGTAGTAACTTATGGTTTAGGCACACAAAACGTACTACCAGTAAACATGGTAACTATATACGATATTTGAGCATCGGCATATTTGCATAGCGTACGAATACTTATGAAGCAATATTGCGCGGCTTATTTAGGGTTATTTATTAAAGAGCGGACGGTTAGCGTTATAGGGACATGTGATGCGTAGAGAGAAGATTCCTGTGACTAGGAGCTGTATGGAAATGGTAGTGCAAGGTAGAGGCAGAAGAGGTCGACCGAAGAAGACATGGATGGAGTGTGTGAATGACGATATAAGAGAGAGAGAGAGAGAGAGAAGAGAAAAATTAGCTGTGCCGACCCCACCTAGTGGGATAAGGTGGAGAAAAAGAAGAAGATTGCGCGGCCTATTTTAGGCACAGCGACTTCAATTTCTAATACCTCAAAATAGAAAAAAATCTGTCTAAACTAGAACGCACTTAACACTTTAAATGGTTATCGATGTATTGTGCCCTGTCTGACTTTGAACCGAAATTTATTCTTTGACAATGCGAAGGCGACATAGAGTCTGGCATTCTGATCAATATTATATTTTCGTGAACCAGGTTGTTTGACCCCGTTCCTATTGGAGATTAGAGCATTAATCCCTTTATACGCATAAATAGGAATAAAGTCCTTTCATTGCTATTTTAAGGTCGCGAGCTATCGGATATATTTGGAAATCAGAGACTACAGACCTTAAATACAGATAATTGTCGGCCCAGATAGTCATTGAAATATATTTTAAAAGTTCACCGAATTACTCAAATTTTATTTAATACCTATCAATTGTTCGACGTAACAACATTAAGTTTATATTTATTTCTATAGTTGGACGGACCATCAAATCCAGTATTAGGTAGTACTTGTATCCTTAGAGATCACTCGGTGAATGCCACCCCCACTTTGAGATATGAGGTAGAAGTCTCAATTATATTCACAATCACGACTGACCCATTCCCCAAATCGAAACGCATTACTGCTTCGCCGCTGATATCAACAAGATGGTGATATCACCCGTTCGGATTTAGACCACATCTCACTATCAGTCGAATGGCTTTTACCGAACGCAGCATGCTGGTATGAAACTCTGAAGATTCTGTTGCCCATTTTCAGGCTATGTTAGTTACATGTAACTACATACATACATGTAACTATACTTGAGACCTTAGAACTTATATCTCAAGCTGGGTGGCGCATTTACATTGTAGATGTCTATGGGCTCCAGTAACCACTTAACACCAGGTGGGCTGTGAGTTCGTCCACCTATTTTTTATTTCTTTGGTCACCCATTATGAAAAAGTACAGAAAGAGATATTATTTTTGCTTACCTATCTATATTAGTAGACTCGAGGGGCTATTCTGGCTACAGCCTGACGTGTGGTTGAAATCACGGAGCTCATCTTAAAAGAGTTTGCTAGTATCTACGCTAGCAAGAGCAATGCTTCGCTGAATCGACCACCGGAATTGCGACGCCAAGATCCGACGAGAAACTCAGTGGGCTGTGTCTATGGGTTAAGTTGTACGTCGAACGGTGACCGGTGCTTGGATTGTCTAAAAGCACCGAGAGTGAATCGAAATTTTATTACTGGTGGTAAGACCTCTAGTGAGTCCGCGCGGGTACGTACCACAGCCCTATCTATTTCTGTCGTGAAGCAGTAATGCGTTTCGGTTTGAAGGGTGGAGCAGCCGTTGTAACTATACTGAGACCTTAGAACTTAGGTATATCTCGAGCTGGGTGGCGCATTTATGTTGTAGATGTCTATGGGCCCCAGTAACCACTTAACACCAGATGGGCTGTGAGCTCGTCCACCCATGTAAGCAATAAAAAAAAGAAAGAATCCGAGAGGACATGTTTGGGGTGACGTCGCCTCTTTGTTGCCGACTCATCTGGGTCGGGCATGTATCTTGCAGCCGCCACGATAAGAAGATTAACTTCGACGTTTCCATCTTAATAGGTAAATTAAGCTAAGCACCCGATTATCGCAACTAAACAAACTGAACAATGAACGATTCCCTTGTCCCCGTCTCCATGTACACAACATAGCCAGTTATAATTTCATTTTAAATGATAACTCATTTATTTACGAGTAGGTATTAAAACAGAATAAAAAAAATTATTTACAATATTATTTAATAAAATAAGTACCTTACGTTACAATAGTAATAATAGCATGATTTATAAATATTACTATGATATATTCAGCCTTGTTACAATGGCACGCAGTCCAGCATAATATGACTATTTGTTTTTTTTTAGCTTATGTCAAAGAATAGTACATTGTTTCCCGTGGTGCACATACTATCCTTTCTCCTACCAGGCCGAAAGTTCGTGGAGTACCGAGCCGGGGTCCAGGGGCGAAGCCCTGCCGGGGGGTAGGGCGGCCGGCCCTCCCGTACTCATAAAAAAACAATTTAACTGTTTTTTAATTTTTAAATAAACTACTACTAATTGAATAAGAACCGTCTGATGAACTTATCTTTGTTTAGTACTTCACTATTAAATTTTATTGCCTTTTGTTTATTTCACTTTTACACTAAACACAATATTGCAAATTACCCGAGCACAACAATGGTGGAGAATTTTAGGTGCGTGAGAGCAGACGTAGACACTAACGCGCATGCGCACTTGTCAGTACCCAGGGAGGAAAAGTTACACTTTCTTCCCTGTACAGCGGAAGCAATAGTTTGACTTTCTTCCCTGTACAGCGGGAGGAAAACCGAACTTTCGGCGTAGGTAAGAGAAAAATCGACATTCCCTCAAACAATCGAAACGACAATCGACAAATCACTTCAGTGGGCCACGTAGGGCACCGGTGACCTACATGGCAATCAAAGACATAATAATATGTTTATGCCTTAAGTTAAATACTGTGTTTGTCAGGGGATTTTCTTATTTGAAGTAATAGGTTGGGGAAAAAGTCTTTTCGCATTTTAGTATGTATGAACTTGTAATAAAATCTCTTTGTCTATACTATTTGTATCTGGCTGGTTTTGGTATCATTAAAAGTTTAAATTTTAAACAAGATAATTCCAGATTCAAATTTGGAAAATGTGTGATTTTTATTTATTTATTTTTCGTACTGTCAAGATGAGTGAATCTAATGGAGAAATTCAATACATTTTAAAATTTTCAATCGCATAAATTTTTTAAATTTCACAATTTAACATCGCAAAAAAATTTGCGATGTTTATGGACCTAGTGCTGTGTCTGTGAGAGTAGCACAAATTTGGTTTAAGCGTTTTCAATCCGGAAATTTTGATGTCAAAAATGCACGTCGCCCTGGTCGCTCTATTACGGATAAAATGGGTGCCATTTTTGAAAAAGTGGAGCAAGATCGGCATATCAGTAATTACGACGTAGCTGAAAAACTGGGAATTGACCACAAAACAGTTTTGGCGCATTTGAAAAAAAACTGGGTACACAAAAAGCTCTAAATTTGGGTACCCCAGGAGCTCTCTGAAAGAAATCTAATGACCAACAGAAACCGTGTACTCATTTGTAATTATTTAGTACGACGTAATGAAACCGAATCATTTTTGAAGAAACTGATAACCGGTGATGAAAAGTGGATCATGTACGACAAGAACGTTCGAAAAAGGTCGTGGTCAAAGGCCGGTCAGGCTTCACAGACTGTGGCGAAACTGTGGCATTATTCATTATGAGCTATTACCACCAGGCAGGACCATCGATTCTGAACTTTACTGTGAACAACTGATGAGATTAAAGCAAAAATTGAAAGAAAGCGGCCGGAATTAATCAACAGGAGGGGTGTGGTTTTCATCATGATAACGCTAGACCTCACACATCTTTAGCCACTCAACAAAAATTAAGAGAGCTTGGCTGGGAGGTGTTAATGCATCCGCCGTATAGTCCTTACCTTGCACCTTCAAATTTCCACCTGTTTCGGTCTCTTCAGAATTTTTTAGATAGTGTCAGGTTAACATCACGAGAGGGCTGCCAAAACCAATTGTCGCGGTATTTTGATCAGAAGCCCCAAAATTTCTATAGCAATGGGATCATGTCCCTAAATACACGATTGCAAAATATTATCGAACAAAATCGTACCTGCATACTTTAGTTAAATGTAAATAAACTTTATTAAAAATGTTGTGAATTTTCTTAAAAAATGCGAAGAAACTTTTTCCCCAACCTATAATACAGTTTGCTCTTCTTTTCTGCCACATGACCTTATTAAATATTAAGGGAGAAATGAAATACAAACAAAATAATTATAGTAAATCTTCAGGTGTGATTATATTCCTTATTTTAGACTAGTTGGTGATACTGAAGTGCCAACCGCCAAAAACGGTAGCTCACTGCTGGGCGCACATCGATGCTATTCACAAATACTCTTTTATTTATTTATTGCTTAGATGGATGAACGAGCTCACAGCCCACCTGGTGTTAAGTGGTTACTGAAGCCCATACACATCTACGACGTAAATGCGCCACCCACCTTGAGATATAAGTTCTAAGGTCTCAGTATAGTTACAGAAAGGTCCTACCATCGGTAAATTTTTGTTTGTATCATTACGAATTTATCAAGTATTCTTATTTATGTATGAGCTTACTGTGTGATGTTGTACATGTTTGTCTCTTTTTAGTGTCACATTTTCCGTTTCATCAGTCAAATCACGACTGTGCTGAGTTTTCAAAAGTTGAAGCCTTTCTTTTCATATGTAAAGAGAAGCTTATAAAAAGCTCCAATACGATAGATACGATTGCACTGATTTATCTACAAGTTTTAATTGTACTGTTAGACTTATATTAATTTTAAGTTATTCAGATAATTCCACGTTGGTTGTTATTATTGTAGCTTCTTTCTTGGGCGTGGTAGGCACGTACTGCGAGCAAACTTAGGATGAGTAGCGCTGAAAAATATTGTATAATACAGAAATCTCATCGAATTTTCCAAATCGTAATAAGCACTAATGTAAACTACTTATGCAGCTTAATGTGGTGTTCTATATAACTAGTCTGGCCATAAATACTGTTACATAAAAACCTTTTTTTTTTTTCAACTTTTTAATCTATACTTATATATTAATTCGTGAAGGAAAAACTTTGTATCCCTTTTTACGAAAATTGCGCGAACGGAGGAGTATGAATTTTCCCGCACTTATAGAGAATATAGCGGAGGAGTGTACAATGCATTTTTTTTTAAATAATGCATAAAAGATGTATTAAATCAATAAAGAAAACATTACACACACTACATACCATGTATTTGACGCACATACGCATGCATACTATTTATTGTCAAACTTTTGTTCTTGACGTCTAGCCTTGGCGAAATTTGTGATTATAAAAGTATAAAATACAATCATAATAGGGTACAAACTTACAATTCCAATTAATTATAGTCGAATTTCGACTACTGCGGGACCACTAGTTATTTTAAATTTGGAACACGTTCCTATATTATTTTAAAAACTTCTTTCGATTTCGCGCCGTCTCACATATATTTTCGTGTTCACCTTGAGATATAAGTTCTAAGGTCTCAAGTATAGTTACTGTCTAGATTACACGATGTTATTCCTTCACCGTGAAAGTCAAACGTGAACATTTGTTAAGTACGTATATTATTGGAAATATTTAGTGCCTGCCTGCGGGATTCGAACACCGACACTGTCGCATTGCTCGATACGAATGCACGGGGCGTGTTATCTTTGAAGCCATGGCTGCTCGACGTTAATTTTACAAGGTCCGTGGAGGCGTTTACGTTGTGTTTGAGCTCTTGTGGTTCCCTTTGTTTGCCGATAGGGACGCTGTTCCAACTACATACAAATTTGAGTTAACTTTGACGATATCGAGAACGTTAATAAACTCCCACTGAGCATACTGGTGAGGCTATGCACGTAAATAAACGTTTAGTAAATTAGTATTAAAAATGAACTTACTGATCGAAAATACCATATTGAAAAACCCGCGTAGGCCCATTTCCGAAGGTCTTGTGAATAGGAGCATGAAGAAACCGATTGTTGAAAATGTGATCACGATAATGGCGTATATCATATATGCCTTCAAGTAGGAGAGGCGGTCCTATAAAAAAAGGATTTTTTGCAGCAATTACTTTAAGAATTTTTCATTACGGCTTATTTATTTACTTATGTACACACAGAAAAGAAGACATAGTACAGAGTAATAGGAAAATTATGTACAAAGGCGCTGCTTATTTCTTTAAGAAATCTCCTCCAGCAAACCTGCGAGAGGATAATGAGAATAACAATAAAAAGTGATGAGCGTGTGTAGAACAAATAACACATAACTAAAATAACAAATACAACATGAGAATTATAGTAATGCACACACACATAGCAAATATTGTTAAACTTGAATACAAAATATTATAAGTAACACAGTAACACTCGTATATACGAAGAGTATAGAACCATGATCATTCGGTTGATGAGAGATAAAATTGTTTGACCTTGTATTTAAAAACAGAAACAGACTTGCAAACTCGGATGTCAGCCGGCAACGAATTCCACAGTCTGACCGCGTGCACAGTAAAGGAGTGAGAATAGAAATTGGTTTTGTGGGAAGGGAATAACAAAACAGAACGTTGGTTGGACCTGCAGGGAGCATCAGGAGAACGAATGAAAGAGAATCGCTCACGTAAATATAAGGGAGAAGTGGGCTTATGTAGGATATTGAATAGGAGACATAATATTCGAGTATGCCTACGAAGGCGTATAGGGAGCCATTTAAGTTCTTAAGCTTATTGAGGCCGTATCTATTTTTACTAAGTCCATTATCTGTTCTCTGATTTGAGTTAGTTTCGGAGTTTCTTCACAGGGCTGTAGCTCTTTTGGTACTGTACTTAGATATTACTTTATCATTCAATTAGAATATTATATGACATCTATGGAGGGTTCTGTTCTATAGGCACATTGGTCGAATAGAGGGTCACAATCTCGAATAGCCGATGTTGATGGGCAAGATAGAGGTCAAAGGTCTCAGAGGACGTAGTCCCACGAGATGGTCTGACCAAGTTAAATCTTCTCTGAACATCAAGTTCAACAATGCCCTTCACGAAGACAACAAGATTTCGCAGTAGATGGAGGGAAATTTGTACGCGAGAGAATGATAAAGCAGTGAAGTCACGGTGACGTTTTTTTTTTTTTTTTTTTTTTTATGATTGAAGGATTACTGGTGGCCCGGAGGCCTTTCCAGTTTCACCAGGACAGGTGGGCGAGCAAAGGCTCAGCCAGGAGGGGTGGGATTTGCTAACAGCTACGCGAGCGCCTCCGAAGGAGACCTAACAACTCAAGAGTAGCTGCTTCGCGAATGAATCTACTACCGGATCGGAATCGCGACCCGCTGAGAAGATCCGGCGAGAAACTCAGCGAGCTGATTCATGGGTTAGGTTGCACGGCGAACTCTTTGTCGAGTTCGACGAGTACGGTTACCGAGGTCCCTAAGCCTGCTCCTAGAGCTGAAGGCGTCTAGTGCAAAGGTTATTGGATCTGATGGATCCGTAAGGACGTGTCTAGGGCGTCGACGGTGACTGGCTCCTGCATGATCAGGATTCGGGGAGTAGTCAGCGGCGGCTACGATAAGGCGATTATCATGACGCATAGCCTTATCGAAGTACCGTTCCGACGCTGACTTCATGTATTTCTGTATAGATTCGAGGCCCAGGTCGTCGTGTAGGTCAACGTTCCTCACGAACCACGGAGCTCCGACGGCTAACCTGCAAAAGCGGGATTGTAGAGATTGAAGGGTGTCTATGTGTGTGCGGGCCGCATGAGCGAACACCACACTCGCGTAAGTCATGACGGGCCTTATGCAAGTTTTGTAAAGTGTGACCTTGTTCCGAAGGGACATTTTACTCCGCTTACAGATCATGGGGTAGAGTCTACCGAGAATAAACGCGGCACGGTCACGGACTGATTTTATATGCGGGCGGAATGTCATCGATGCATCCAGGGTAACGCCCAGGTACTTGACCTTCCTGGCCCAGGGTATGGATTGACTAAAGAGAGTAATCGGGGGTGTGAGATTCCTCCTCCTAATACGGGAGGAAATCCGTTTTTTTTTTTTTTTTTTTCCCTACCTATGCTGATAGCCTTGAGAGGCTATTTCAGCTTCACCCTAACGTTAGTAGGTGAGCTCGCGGGGCTCAACCGGAGAGTTGCTAACACTGACCCTAGCAAGAGCAGTGCTTCGCAGAATCTACCACCGGATCGGAAACGCGACCCACTGAGAAGATCCGGCGAGAAACTCAGTGGGCTGTGTCTATGGGTTAGTTCGCTCGTCGAGCCCTTCGTCGCAAGCGACGGGTTCGACGAGGACGGTGACCGGTGCTTGTGGTGCCTAAAAGCACCGTTAATGGATCAGGAGGATCCGTAATGACGTGCTTTGGGCGACGTCGACGGTTTACCATTCGGTCTACTGGGTCGGGTATGTAATTTCCAGCGGCTACGATGAGAGGGTTCTCATGTCGTGCCGCCTTCTCAAAATGGCGCAGCGATGCCGACTGTAGATACTTACTAAAAGAGTCGAGCTCCAGGTCGTCGTGGAGATCCACATTCCTAAGGAACCAAGGCGCTCCGACGGCTATCCTGCAGAATCGTGATTGAATAACCTGAAGGGATTTCAAGTGGGTGCGGGCTGCGTGAGCGAACACTACGCTTGTATACGTCATGACGGGGCGTATACAAGTTTTGTAGAGAGTTACCTTATTACGGAGGGACAGTTTGCTTCGACTACAAAGCATTGGATAGAGTCGTCCTAGAATAAACGCGGCGCGGTCGCGTACCGTTTTTATATGGGGACGGAATGTCATCCCTCTGTCGAGGGTGACGCCTAGATATTTGACCTTCGAGACCCACGGTATGGGCTGGCCAAAGAGAGTGATGGGACTAACGGCGGAGGTGTTTGCGCGCCTACTACGGAGTGGGATGCTCGAAGTGATGTTCGGAGGGCGACCCCTTTTGAAGAGCACCGCTGCGCTTTTCGTGGGGTTGATGTCTATTCGCCACTTCCGGAACCACTGTCCCATGGTGGCTACTGCGATCTGGAGTCGCCGATGAAGCAGCGACATCTTCCTACACGAGTAGTAGATAGCCGTGTCATCGGCGAAGAGCGCTAGATGGGTCTCCGGAGACCGGGGTATATCATTGATATACAAACTAAATAATAACGGGGAGAGCGCGGAGCCTTGTGGGACTCCGGCGGTCAGTTGACGGGGACGAGAACGAGTTCCCTCTACTCGATATCGAAACGAACGGTTCGACAAGAAGTCTCGTATGATGAGCACGAGTCTGTCTGGCACTCCCATGTTGTACAGTTTATAAATTAAACCGTTGTGCCAGACTTTGTCGAACGCCTTCGCGATGTCGAAGAAGAGGGCGCCGGTCGGGATTTGTTTACGCCTATTTAGTCCTATCAGAATGTGCTCCGTGAGGCGGTGCACTTGTTGTACGCACGAGTGTTTAGAGCGGAATCCGAACTGTTCGTCTATGAGAATTTTGTTCGCGGTAACAAAATCCCAGAGACGTTTCCTAAGGAGCCGTTCGTAAATTTTTCCTATCGTCGAGAGGAGACTAATCGGACGGTAACTAGAAGTTTCGTTTGTCGGTTTGCCCGGCTTATGTATACCGATAACGTCCGCTTCTTTCCACACCGCGGGAAAGATGCAGTGCGTCATAGCGGCATTTAAAATTGTAGCCAACATTGCTATCAGTTGGACTGGCAAGAGTTTTAGCGCGCGGTTGTGGATGCCGTCGGAGCCGGGTGCCTTCCTAGGTTGGAGGTTGTGGATCGCGTCTCTAACTTCGTCAGTGGTAATGGGGGGTAACGCGTCCGAGGGCGGCAGGGAAGCTCTGCGCTCGACCTCCCCGTCGACTAACTCGGTGTGTTCGGGGTCCGCGTGTTGAGTGCTGGTGGTGCACTGCTCTTGCAGTGCATCGGCCAGCAGCTCAGCCTTGTCATCGTCATCGAATGCCGGTGGTTGGCCTGAAGGGCGTATGAGGGGAGGCATAGTAGCGGTAGTTTCGGATTTGAGAGTCCTAGCTAGTCGCCAGTATGCTTGGTGGGAGGGCGCGAGTTGTTCTAGATAACTATGCCAATTATCGTTACGCGCGTCGCTTAAGCGGGAGTGGACTTCGCGTTGTAGACGACGCATCTGAATCCGGTTTGAATGCGTGGGAAGACGATCGTAGGCCCGGATTGCCGCGTTCCTAACTCTTAAGAGATTCCTAAGATCGGGGGACAGTCTGATGCGGTGGAAGCTGTCCTCCACATCGACTTCTTTTGAAGATCTAATGATCGCGGAAGAGATGTGATCGGTAATGATGTTTATGGATTCGACGGTGTCCTCGGGGGATGGATTCGAATCCGGGCCGCAAGGGAGGATTGGCGGAGCGGCGTCGGCAAGGCACGTGCCCAGCTTATGAGGAAATCCGTGTGGAGCTTCCCCTCTGAAATAGCACCGCAGTACTTTTCGCTGGGTTGATGTCTATGCGCCATTTTCGGAACCACTGTCCTAGGGCTAGGGCTGCGCTCTGAAGCTTCTTCGCGATTAGGGACTTGTTTCTACTGGAATAGTAAACAGTCGTGTCGTCGGCGAATAAAGCTAAATGGGTCGGCGGCGACCGGGGAATATCGTTAACGAATAAGCTAAATAGGAGGGGTGAGAGGACAGAGCCTTGCGGGACTCCAGCTGTGAGAGGTCGTGGGGAGGAGCGGGTTCCCTCGACTCGATATCGAAAAGAGCGGCTCGACAAGAAGTCCCGTATGATGAGCACGAGACTATCCGGCACACCCATGTTGAATAGTTTGAAAATCAAACCGTTGTGCCAGACTTTGTCGAACGCTTTTGCGACGTCGAAGAAGAGAGCTCCCGTGTATAACGGTTTTGGTCGATTAAGCCCCACAAGAATGTGCTCCGTGAGGCGGTGCACCTGTTGAACGCATGAGTGATTTGTACGGAATCCGAATTGTTCATCGATGAGAATGCCCTTGGATGAGACGAAGTCTCTGAGGCGTTTGTAGAGCAGACGCTCATACAGTTTGCCTAGAGACATGAGGAGGCTGATCGGGCGGTAGCTCGTCGGATGATTTTTTGGTTTACCGGGTTTGTGTATGCCGATAACGTCCGCTTCTTTCCACACCGCGGGAAAGATACAGTTCGCCATAGCGGCATTGAAAATAGATGCCAACATCACGATGAGTTGGACGGGTAGAAGTTTAATAACGCGGTTGGATATACCGTCGGAACCGGGAGCACGGTGACGTCAGTAATGAAGAAAGCGACGTGAGGAAGAGAAGCAGGATCGGGGTGAACCTCTGTAGACAGTGAGAAAGTTTCCGTCGAAAAGCGACCGATTAGTTAACGGTAGGCAGCGGCTTGGCTCTGCCCCTGGCATTGCTGAAGTCTATGGGCGACGGTAACCACTCACCATCAGGTGAACCATATGCTCGTCTACCTACAAGGGCAATAAAAAAATAAATAATAGTTTAAAAAAAAACTAAAAAATATACGCTTTTATAGAAAATCCCACTAAAAAATTGAAAATAAATCTTAATAAATTTGAATTAAAAATAGTGTAAGAAAAAATGATTTTACTGTAAAAAAAGCGTGGGGTGCATTTTTCTATAAAAGCGTATTTTAATCATTTTTTTAACTATTTATTTATTTTTCATTTTTATTTGAATTTCATTTTTTTCAATTTTTTGTTTTAATTTTTTTTTTATATTGATTTTTCATCGGTCCTTAATAAGTATACCTAATTTCGAGTTAATCTAACATTTTCAACGGGGTCAAAATCATGTTCAAAGATTCCGTTACATACTGACATACATAGGTTTAAAGCTAATAAAAGTGTATTAATAAAAAAAAGTGCAGTAAGCGGAGTGATTTCAAAGATTGCGCCAAAGTTGCTCTTTAAACTGAGCACACTTCACTCCATATACAAATGCCACATATTATCATACTACCTGCCACGGTAGCGACGTTTTGGTGGATTTTGATTTAGAATGAGCCGTTTACAGAACGAAGATTTTTTTTTTTTTTTTTATTGCTTAGATGGATGGACGAGCTCACAGCCCACCTGATGTTAAGTGGTTACTGGAGCCCATAGACATCTACAACGTAAATGCGCCACCCACCTCGAGATATAAGTTCTAAAGTCTCAGTATAGTTACGACGGCTTCCCCACCCTTCGAACCGAAACGCATTACTGCTTCACGACGGAAATAGGCGGGGTGGTGGTACCTACCCGTGCGAACTCCCAAGAGGTCCTACCACCAGTGATTACGCAAATTATAATTTTGCGGGTTTGATTTTTATTACACGATGTTATTCCTTCACCGTGATAAGAGAAGATCCTCCTTATTGACATGCAAGTGGAAATAAATATGTTGTTTTTTTTTATTGATTATATGGGTGGATGAGATCACAACCCACCTGGTGTTAAGTGGTTACCGCAGCCCATAGACATCTACAACGTAAATGCGCCACCCACCTTAAGATATAAGTTCTAAGGTCTCAAGTATAGTTACAACGGCTGCCCCACCCTTCAAGCCGAACTCATTACTGCTTCACGGCAGAGATAGGCAGGGCGGTGGTACCTACCCGCGCGGACTGTCAAGAGGTCCTACCACTAGTAGTTACGCAAATTATAATTTTAATAATTTGAAAGCTTACCTTGTATAATCCGACGATCAGCAGCGCGGAGAAGAATAAACACAGTAGCGACACTAGTACTCCGACGGCGACCTCCGCGTTGTTCAGGTGAGTAGTGGTAGGTCTCATTGAAGATGGTTGGAAAACGAAACTCACGAATTCTAAGGCCTCGAGAATCTGTAATAATGTATTGATTTTTTATTAATATTTCAACAAATAATACTGTTTTACTTGTTAAATTTGAATTTCAAAGTATGTTTTCATTAGGTATTCTTTTTTATTATTATTGTATTCCATCTTCGATCCGATGAATTGCCAATGTTATGTACGCCATTATTTTCACATGAATCAGGCCATAAATTAAATAGTTTAAGTTATTTTCAATGTGAAATGTTTGTGGTTTGGCAGTACGTTTTTAAATAAATAAATAAATGAACCGCGTTAGTACTGCCGCATAGAAAAATAGCTGGTTACGATTTCTGCTAGCGCAAATCCTCGACCCTGACATTTGTTTTCAATTGGATTATATCCGGTGTTTATAAATTAAGACAAATGTGAGATGCGGTATAGGAGAGACCGTGCATTAATTTGCTCGGCAGCTTTTGTGCTTTAATGAGGGCTTTCGTTTCTGTAGGCGGATGCCTTTCTTCACCTCTCGACGAAGCTCGGAAATAGCGGTGATCGCCAAGCACTCACCGGTAGAGCGGTAGGGATCGGTTTGTATCTGCCCCTGCCACTGCTGACGTACATGGGCAACGGAGACCATACACCATCAGGTGGGCCGTGTGCTCGTCTGCCTACAAGGGCAACAAAAAAATGCGGTTTGCAATTATTATTATGACAGTGGTTCAGTACTTATAAACTCGTGAAATGATGCCACACTTCGCCGTGACTATCATTCAATATTCTGTGAAATTAACAGATTTAAGTCTAAATACCGTCTACGCATGATTATTATTATCCTACCCTCCAAACCGGAACGTAACTTTGCGGCAGAAACAGAATGGACATTTGTCTACCCGGATGGGTTAACTATGGGCCAAACCATCAGTAATTACGCAAATTACATTTTTTGCTAGCTTCATTTTTATTACACGACATTTGCGTTTTATTCACCGATTTGTGAACATCGGCTAAGTAAATGTGAACGTTAATTAGAAATAATTGTATAAGTGTAGGATTGGTAAGAACGGAACGTATGAAAAGAGTGAGGAACGGAGCGTTAAGATGTGAGTGAGAGAAAGGAAAGAAAGAGAGAAGAGAATGAATGAAGGAATGGAAGATAGCGAAGACGGTTAAAAAATGAGCAAGGCGTTATAAAACTGTTAATAAATTTTTCAATTGTTATTATAACAGAAAAATTTGGAACAGTGGAAGTTTTATTTTATGCGCTGCGATCCCTATTCTACATAAGTATGGTATTGGTATAATATTTAAAAAAAACGATATTAGTATATTCATATAACTCAGTACGAGTACGGTAGGTGTCTTATCTTTTAGGTGACATTGACATGAAAGGGTCAAGCGAGCATCTTGAACCTATTTTAAAATGTTCGGTCCTTGTTCACTTTTGCGATTTTTATCTTTCGTGAGTAAAAACTCACAAATAAAATTATAGCTAAGACGTAACAGGTCATCTTCTTCGACAGGCAACGGCCGCAAGCTGTGTCCGTTTTGAAGCATGCCTGCAGAAACGTCGGGCAAGCCATGATGAGACTGAAAAAAAAAAAAACGTACAATAAAACCTGCCTTTTTTACTGATTTTTTTATGATTACTGGGGGCTCGGAGGCCTTTCCAATTTTGCCGGGAAAGTGGGCGAGCAAGGTTCAGCCAGGAGGGGTGGTAAGCTAACAGTTTAACTGAAGCTGTATCATACGTCGAATTTGAATTTCAATTGGAAATTAGGCAATTTGACCGATCAAATGAGGACTACAGTGAAGAGTTCCCCCTTAAATTAGTGCAGCAGAATGGCCTCTAGTAAGGAAAGATAGTGGGGCATCGTAAGACGCGTCATGCCTACCCCCTCGAACACCACATGACAATCATTTTTTATTGGTGGTAGGACGTCTTGTGAGACCGCACGGGTAGGTACCACCACCCTGCCTATTTCTGCCGAGAAGTAGTAATGCGTTTCGGTTTGAAGGGTCGGGTAGCCGTTGTAACTATACTGAGACTTTAGAACTCATATCTCAAGGGGGTGTATGGCGTTTGCGTTGTAGATGTCTATGGGCTCCGGTAACAATTGAACACCAGGTGGGCTGTGAGCTCGTCCACCCGTCTAAGCAATAAATGACCAATTATTCCACTGCTAGAGATACTGTCATTTTAGGACTAAGCAGTGGGTTTTTGGTGTTTGAGTTTGGGATTCTCACTCCAGTAGCGAAAATTTTGACGGCTTACGAACCCATTGATATGGAAATTGGCCTCATCAGAGAAATGGGTACTGTCAAAATTTAAAAAACGATTAATCATTTCATTAGTAAATGCGATCCTTGCTCTGAAGTCAGTGTCTTTCAATTCTTGTATTCATTGCAGCTTATATGGATGCAGTTTAAGATCAAAGCTTAAAATTCGTTGCAAGCTTCGTCGCGATAAGTGTAAGACAGAGTCAGACGATCTCTTGCGAGTAGACATTTATGGATTTCCGCCTAGCGATTGCATAACTCTCTCAATATTGTCTTCGGTCCTAGATGTTTTTGGACGACCTTTTGCTTGTAGTTTAAAAGTTGAACCATTTGCTTCAACCCACTTTAGCCATATTTTAATAAAAATTAGCAAACTCAAAATCCACTAATTCACCGTAGTCCTTATTCAGAACAATCGACTATAACATATTAACAATGTATGAACGAGAGTTCTCGTAAAATGCGCGAACGTCAAATGCGCGACGCTTTCCGTCGAAGTGACAATATTAAGTGTATTATCTATAGAAGAGTAGTATCTATGGAAGAGACTCATAGTGACTAAAAGTTCATGGTCCATGCGCCCCCCTACCCAACGAAGTAGGCTAACCCCGGCCGCGCGTTTGCTACCTCGCAAAAAAAGGATGATACAATCAATATGCACGCTCTGTTTTGCCACCCAGACGACGGGGCAACGCAAAGCCTCCGTCGCCCGAAGAATTTCTTATCGGATCCTCCGGACCCACTCTCGCTTTTTTTTTTTATTGCTTAGATGGGTGGACGAGCTCACAGCCCACCTGGTGTTAAGTGGTTACTGGAGCCCATGGACATCTACAACGTAAATGCGCCACCCACCTAGAGATATAAGTTCTAAGATCTCAGTATAGTTACAACGGCTGCCCCACCCACCTAGAGATATAAGTTCTAAGATCTCAGTATAGTTACAACGGCTGCCCCACCCATCAAACCGAAACGCATTACTGCTTCACGGCAGAAATAGGCAGGGCGGTGGTACCTACCCGCGCGGACTCACAAGAGGTCCTACCACCAGTAAAATGCTCTATGCTCTTCAAACACCAGTCACCATCCTCGTTGAACTCATTGATTACTATGAAGAGTTCGACCTGCGAACTAGCCCGCTGAGTTTCCTGCCGGATCTTCGCGTCGCGAGATCTCGTGCGTCGCGATTCCGATCCGGTAGTAGATTCTGCCAAGCACTGCTCTTTCTAGGGCCAGTATTAGCGAGCTCTCTCAGGTTCAGTCCCTGAGTTCACCTATCCGGACCTAGCGGGAATAACCCATATGTTTCCAGCGAACAGGTAGAAAAAAAAAAGAGTCCTATATTATTGCATGCAGCTCCTTTGTCAATAGACTGTAGACTGCGAACTCATGCTGTCGTTAAAAGAAGGATACAATTTTTTTTACGTTTCTCATAAAGTAGACTTTGAAATCAGAATTTTGTTAGTACTAATTCCATTTTTATACGAATTACAGGATGTAGATAGTATGTTTGTTTTTCCCTTGCAACGTTTTACCGGGAAGATTTTATTTTTAGGTGAAAAGTTAGTATATCTATACTAATATATAAATCTACCGTGGTTTTTACGGATGTTCCGTTATAACTACTGAACCGTGCATCCGATTGACTTAAAACTTGGTATCCATGTAGAAAATACATGTACTTAATGGATAGGCTAATATTTATATGAGTGTTGGACTCCCTAATAATAATGACAATAAATAATAATGTTATTTCTAAATGCCCAGCGAAGCGGGCGATTACGGCTAGTTACCTACTTATATTTTCAAAAATGATGTATGTTGATTTTAATTTGGCTAATTTCGAACATTTGTAACATAACAACTTAACAGCATAAATTACGTCATTGTTATTAATCTATTCTGTTTTCCGACTTGGCGTATGGTCATTCATCCCTATATCTTAACAACCCATAATAGACGCAAGAAACAATTATAAGCAAACAATCGTATACCTTAAGTTCTGAGTTACAACTCCTAAAATCCCGTTCTGTTTTTATGAACTCATGTGAAAGTAAACTTGGAACTAATACGGAAAGTATATTCATTCTCGAAATTAAATATTTCCACTAGGTAGATAAGATGAGAAAAAAACAATTACTTATTGTTGTTTAAGATACCTATATATAATTCATAAAGCATTTTTAACCTACAACTAAGTCAAAGAAGTTATCAAACTTGGAGAAAACGAAATATTAAATGTTTGCACTCACTTGAAATAAGCACTTCGACCTTGTTTAAAGACTAAAATTATTAATAATAATTGAATGAATACACTGCACTCCACAGCGCGGTCTGCAACTTCCACAAACCGACTTTAGCGGGTGGTGAAATTTGGAACTACGCTATGACCTATTATTTTACGACTACAGCGCCAAGCTCAACGGCAAATAAGTAGACATTGCAAAATGTGCCCTAATGTGTAGTCCGTACTCGATTAGCTAAACAGATTCATCAATTAAACGCAGTTATCCTACGTTTGCCGCTAGGGGCGCTGTTTCAACTCCAGACAAATTTGAGTTCACTTTTACGCGATTGATATGTTAAAAAACTCGTATTAAGCACACAGTGCGTTTGTACTTTGCGTACATTTACTATACACGGTCGATAATAAAATATATATAAATAAAAAAGTCGATGTGTTTTTCTACTTATGTTTTTTTTTATGTTCTCTATAGACGCCGAAGTGCCTAGAACGATTTCGATTCATTGCTCTAGAAACCTTGAGATTGGTCGAGCAGATGTTTGTTAGTGATTAGAACAATCTAAATTCAAAAATCAATGGGCAAAATGGCCGGGTTGAACTAGTATTAATATTTTTATAATGTCAGATAAAAAAATATATGAGTCGTGTATTTCGTTCTTAACAGTATTTTTCGAGTGTTACTTTGTTACGGAACACACTGCTCATGTCATCTTAATTTTAATCTTTAGTAAAATAGTAATCAGGACAAAAAACGACTATTGGCAAATAAATTTTGGTAGGCGGTTTTAAATTATCCGTTAATATGCTATGAAAATTTAGAATATATTAAACCCATAGATCCATTTTTTGTAACTGTTTATTCTTGTGCTCTCATTCTTGGCTTTATTTTGCACAAAATTTGAAATTACATTATGTTTATTATAATATTCACATTATATAAAATGTAAATAGTATTATTGTATTTATCATGTCGAGACTATGAATACTGTCGTTAGTATCACGTTAAGATAGCTTTTAGTATTCTGTGCGAACTTCAGATTTATTGGGAGTTCTGTTCGCGGGAAAAAACGTTATTCTAATTATGCTGTTCATTTTAATGAATTATAGCCAGGTCCTTCATATATTCACGGCGTATGCGCAGACTGTTTCCGATCACTCTGTATGAAAAGCTTACACTATAAGTCTGTCATTGCAATCATTGTTTGGGATTAAAAGTGGAAATAGCATAAATAATTGCGGTAAATAAATTAAGGAAAGGAAATATAGGAATAGGAAGGAGAGGTAGGTAATAAATTAATTAAATGCATGCACCTTTTCTATTTAGCTGACTTTTCGACTGGGCGTTATCTTTGTCACTATACTTGAAACCTTAGACCTTATATCTCAAGGTCGGTGGTGCATTTACGTTGCGGATGTCTATGGGCTCCAGTAGCAACTTAACACCAGGTGGGCTGCGAGCTCGTCCACCCATCTAAGCAATAAAAAATAAATATAATTTAATGATTCATTTGATTATTCGTGTCTCAGGTGGTGGCTCACTTCGTAAATTCCCTATGGACCGGGAGCATGTCTGTAATCTAGAGCAGTGCTTCTCAACCTTTTTTCGTTTTGTACCCTTTTGTAAAACTTTTGATTTACGAGTAACCCTCTCCTGATAACTCCTATACCATTCATATCGACTCCATTACTAAAATGCGTCTAATTTCTCATGACATTCACATTCACACATTTAGACAGGCGGCATATAGTACTGTATTTCATCAACGCCCGTCCTAGGTACGGAAACGACCAATATTTGGAAATAGGACCCCAGTTTGAGAATCGGTGGTCTTGAGCAATTTGGTCAAGGCGTTCACGAAATATAAACATGTGACAACAACATTCAATCGTTTTTGTAAAGGTAGTAAAAGTACTGGTTCCCCCTTATCTTAAACACTTAAAATCAATCAGCTTGACTAAAAAAAAGCATAATAAACTATAAACTATTATTATATAATCTTTATTAAACTTATGATCGTGGTCTTTCGATTAAATAAAGAGCCAAGAAACATAATTGATGCTACCGGGGCGTACCTAAAAATACATTACCTACCCTAAAGTTTCGGAACATAGATTTCAAAATAAGGTCTAATACAAGTTTACCAAATAAAATACAAATACAAAAAAAGGTTTTTTTTAATTTTAACAAATTAAAACTTTAAAAACTTTAAAATTTTAACAAATTAACAAATAAAAATTAAAACAAATTTTATATTAGCGCATTGTTTTTGAAAGAAATGTGTTGTTATTTGTATTTTGAAGTATTTTTTATTTTTATTGACTGTTACTAGTTGTAGGAGCTTGAGAATCCACGTTCAGCGGCTTCGGTTTATTTTCCCACACTAGTGCACTTTCGCAGATTCTAAACGGTCATTAAGCCGCCCTTAATAATATTACAAGTTTGAAGAAACAGTAAATTAACAAAACAAAACACTTTACACAACTTCGATCCTCGCATTCCCGCCAAAATCTCTTTTTTTTAAAGGGATTTTATGACCTGGTAACTAAGAACTTTAAGTTATGTCTTATTTTAATTTATGTTCTTATTTTTATGAAAAATGATAATATGGAGTGAAATGAAGTGAAATGAAATAAAGATGATTAATTTGAGACATTAATCAACTGGGATGAAATTAAATGAAATGAGATGATATGGGATGAAATATCATCATGCACGCCCAGTTAACTTTTACGCTATCGAGAGCGTTAAAAAACACGCACTAAGCACACGGCTTGACAGCGTCACCTTTACATAGCGCTTTAACATCTAACTCTCAGAGTCAGACACAATCATACCTTTACACTGGTTTGAATAGGAGCAGTATAAACCTAGCCAACATTTAATTAATACGTACATTGGTACATGTAAGAAAATAGATTATTAATTAAACAAAAACTCTTCTAGTTTTACATCAGATTTGAGAACGTTCACTGCTAACGTGTATGGACCATCTGTAACGAGAATAAGAGTTAGTAAAATAATTTGTAGCTACGTATGTATATCGAATCAGGAATGTGGCGATTTGCAGGGGAAACGTTATAAAACATATGAGGCCGTCAGCGCAAAAGTGGTCTAACCCACAATTTTTCATAATCATGCTTATAATTATGTATATTGCGAATTTTAAGTTTTGATGTAAAACCGGCCTATCCGTCGTTTCATCCATATATAACAAACATATGGCTTTGTAAACATTATTTTTGCACGTATTGTTTTTTTGCATACTCAAATTCAAATTCATGAAAACTTAAACTTCATTGCTCCATAATAACTATGATAAGCTTAGGCCACTTTTGCGCTGACAGCCTCATATAGCTCGAAGGATTGCGAGGTTAAAGTGGCAGTGGGAAGGCACACTGCTCTAAATACAAAAGGTCGCTGGGACTAGCTTCCACACCAAAACATGAGGTCGAAGACTTAACTTGTGTTGGAAATAGTTAATTTTTAAAGATTCCCCTTTTCACCACATTGCTCCCAAAAAAATTGATGTGGTCTAAACAAAAACCAAGCAAGTACCAAACAAGTACCAAAATAAGGATGCTACTATAAGAATACAAGAAGTCACCTACCAACATTGAACCATTTGTTTCTTGGGTATCCAGTCTCTTCTCTTGAAGACACTATAGCTTCCCGCAGGGCTAGTGCGACGCAAATGGACAAGCACGTCGGAGGCTCAGCAACAGCTGTCATCATAGAAGAA
Source organism: Bombyx mandarina (assembly GCF_030267445.1). Classification (NCBI taxonomy): domain Eukaryota; kingdom Metazoa; phylum Arthropoda; class Insecta; order Lepidoptera; family Bombycidae; genus Bombyx; species Bombyx mandarina. The sequence continues at coordinate 2,516,651 of NC_143224.1, read as the reverse complement.
CAATGTGCAGAAATAAATGAGATAGATTTGTATATTGTTATGGCTTCCAAGTTTTTAACACCTGTAGAGCTACCAAGTCTTATTTTTCTCCACCTTATCCCACTATTATAGGTGGGGTCGGCACAGCGAATTTATCGATTCCATTCTCTTCTATTAGCCTTCATCTCAACACTCACTCCTCTCTCTCTCTCTCTCTCATATCGTCATTCACACACTCCATCCATGTCTTCGTCGGTCAACCTCTTCCCCCTCTAGAGCTACCAAGTAATTGGCCAAAACAGTATCATATTTTTAACAATTTAAAACGATGTTAACCGACCGGCTGAGTCAAAGGCTATTGAACAAAAACGTTAAGTTATGAAGGCGTGGCTATTTGCATTAAGTAATAGTGAGGTTTGCCGAATCTAGAGTAAAAGCTACTCTAGATTCGGTCGTGGATGTTTTAAGTCGACTTAATGAATCATCGAAGAATAGGGAGCAGCGTTTTACGATCGCCAACTGGCATTTATTAGTGGTAGTGCGTATTATAAACACGCACTGGTGGATACTAATATCCTACCTACTTCTGTTGCAAAGTTGAAGATTGGGACAATCTTGAAACGTCGACCTCATGTCTCAGAGGTGGCCATATTTACGATGTGCCTTGAGCTGGCTCACTAAGCAATATATTTATATAAATATATCGAAGAACTAAATTCATATTTAAAAAGACCATCTATTTATATGCAAACTGAAAGACATTATCCAAATTCACGATCCAATTCTTTCAATTTTGTTTTGTGACGTGCTCTTGGGTAGTAACGATAAAGAATTGGAAACGCACCTCTTGCTCCAAGGGTGCCGATTGGGTTGTAAGAGTTCCTCCTGAATTGAATTCTAAAGTCTATCGGGATATCCTTAGTCAGAGGCACCTTATAGTACCAAGTTCGGTCGGTGAGCAGCTCTCCAGTTTTCTGATCATATATCAACTCTTCGTGAGTCCAATAACCGACGCCCATCATGAATGCTCCTTCCACCTGCACAAGACTTTACGTTTGAATTCACGTTACGTACACTTAAAGGTTGTAGCTATCTGATAACAAATATTATATTGATTTTAGTAAAATCACCTGAATTAAAGAGGGATATATTTTCCAGCTGAGTAGAATTAGTCTGTTTATGAACGTCAATCTGCAAGTCAGCTTACTATCACACCTTCCGCCAGCGGAGTAGAGTTCATCCATAATACCTGGAATGCCTTTTTTGCTACGTACCATCCGGCTTTGGAATGAACTCCCCTCCACGGTATTTCCCGAGCGCTATGACATGTAATTCTTCAACCGAGGCTTGTGGAGAGTACTTAACGGTAGGCAGCGTCTTAGCTCTGCCTCTGGCATTGCTGATGTCCACGGGCGATGGTAACCACTCACCATAAGGTGGGCCGTATAATCTTCTGCCTACATAGGCAATAAAAAAAACTCTTTAAAGCTGTTTCATCATTATTACCACTGTCTAAATTGTCTAATAAAAAGCTGTGATGAACTATATTTATCCATGGTTAAATAAAATTACTTACCTGTCCAACATCTAATTCCGGATTGATACTGGTCCCTACATCTTCAATGATATCAACTCTCAGTATCTCATGTTCTCCCGTTATGACGTCCAGCTCTACCTCAGCGACGGCTGCTCCAGCGCATCTGTACGGATCTTGATCGTTTGGCGTCACGCGGTAACTGGTTTGCAGATTGATGCCTCTATTGAACGCGGCTTCGATAAGTATTTCCCAGGTCGGGTCATTTAGGGCCTCCCGAACAACTGACAAGCGGTCGAGAAGAATTTGGCAGCATTTAATAGCACCGAAGCAGACGGATTGCGTGGTTCTGCTGCCTCCAGTCGTGAAGTTGTTAGGGTTCGTAGCGACAGTCGGAGGTTTACATATTACCTTATCAGTGGATATTTTCAGCGTGTAAGCGACTGCCTGGATGACTTTTGTATTGATCCCTTGTCCTATTTCAATACCGCCATGTGTGACCACGACCGTGCCGTCTCCGTGGTACACAGACAACAAAACGTGATAGTCTACGACCGAAGAAGCCGGCCAGTTCATCATAGCTAATCTCAGACCTCGTTTCTTCCATCTATTCTCCTTGTTAAATTTCTCGACTTCTTCTTTGCGTTTGTAGTATTCGCTATCTCGCAGGAGTGTTTGAACGACTTCAGCTACTTCTGTATACTGAGGATCAAGATTATTGAGACGAACTTCGATCGGATCACGTTCCAGTTCGTACGATATCCGTTCCATTAAATATTCAGCCATGGATATGGCTTCCAGGGAACCTGAATATACAAACAGCTTAAATTCTTTTCGACTCGTTCTAATTTATAATTAGATTGGTGAAACGTGTGTCATTTGTGACCAGTTCTTAAAGGCACCCTATAACCTTGACAATGTTTTTATCGGATAAATGGTTTGCCGAATTTGCCCACTACCATTCCAACGCAAATGCTGATTAGCATTGAAATAAGTGGAAGTACCGAAGTCCATGGACATCACAACATGAATGCCGCCACCCACCTTTTATAAGGACTATCTCGCCTTTCACGCGGGACTGCTTCGCAGCAGAAATGACGTGGCAGGGTCATCAAACCAGTTGAACCAGATAGTGACATTGCCTAGAATTGAGACCCTTTTTATTTGAAATTTATGATGAAAAAAAAGATGAAATACCTGGTGCTCTCGCATAAATATTCGACGCGGTATCAGTAACGACATTGAACAACTTGGACTGCCATCTTCTGTTATCGTAGCAGTTCTTGACCCCCCCGATAAGGAAAGGCATAACGGCGTCCGACACGGTGTAGCCGTTATCTTCGTATATCTGGTACTCCATATACTGGATTTCACCGGAATCACTGAGTCCAACCTGTAATGGGAGCTTTTATAATGAGGATTTTTTGGCAATAATGACCTTCGAAGGGTGGCGAACAAGGAGAAGAACCGAAGATCGGGCTTAGTGGTGTGGATTGGGAGAGGTATTTGTCCAACAGTAGACGACTGTAGGCTGATGATGATGAGGCTTTTATGTTAGAAAAATCTTCAAGGGTCAAATTAGAGACATATCTGCACAACCTCTCAAACAATAGACTTAGAACTGTCAACTGAAGGGATTAACTGATGCCACACTCTATAATTACGAAATATCGTTACGATCGTAATGCGACGACAAATCGTAAGGAGTGTGTTGAAAACTTTAGATTAGTTAAGATACCTTTTATTTTTATTGGTTAGACGTCTACACGAACTCTTGATCCAACTTACCGGAGTCCATAGACGTGAACACCGTAAACCACACTTAAGTATATTTCAAAATCAACCATTCCTATTAATAATGAGCACTAATTTACTGGTGGTAAGACGTCTTGTGAGTCCGCACGGGTAGCTACCACCACCCTGCCTATTTCTGCCGTGAAACAGTAATGCGTTTCGGTTTGAAGGGTGGGGCAGCCGCTGTAGCTATACTGAGACCTTAGAACTCATATCTCAAGATGGGTGGCGGCGTTTACGTTATAGATGTCTATGGGCTCCGGTAACCACTAAGCGCCAGGTAGGCTGTGAGCTCGTCCACACATCTACGCAATAAAATAAAAATAAAACACATTACAATTTCTTGTCTTCGCGCCATCTCCAGAATCTAAAGTATTAGATAGAACCTCTCTATCGTGCAAGCTACAAGATAAATCCTGCGCGGTCCCGATATAAATACTAGTAATACTAATAGTTCTACTAATAGTATTAGTAGTAGTAGTAGTACTACTACTACTACTACTACTACTACTACTACTAGCAGTACTGGCTACTAGTATTAGTACTAGTACTAGTAACTAGTATTATAATTTTAGGGGGCTCTAATCAAATTGTTATTAATTCAGGCACTCCAAATATTGTAGGTGTGTGTTCCATAAAAAAACAAACCTCAAAATCTCTCTGACTGGGCAGTCGTTTCCCGATCACTCTGAGGTTAGCTTGAATGCTCATCACGAAGCGACACGGCCTATCCATGAGGTGAGTGACCAAGGCGCATGCGCAGGCCACGTGAGACGCGCGCGATATCTTAGCCCCGTACCCGCCTCCACATCTAGGTACTGTCAGATTAATCCTGAAATTATTTTGAAACTAAACTAAATATCACAAAAAAAAAATTATAATATTATTATTTTTTATTGCTTAGATGGGCGCACGAGCTCACAGCCCACCTGGTGCTAAGTGGTTACTGGAGCCCATAGACATCTACAACGTAAATGTCGCCACCGAACTTGAGAAATAAGTTCTAAGGTCTCAGTATAGTTACAACGGCTACCGCAATCTTCAAATCGAAACGCGTTACTGCTTCACGGCAGAATTATTGTGAATGAATGTAGCGAATAATTTACGAAATAGGCAGGTAATAAGGCCACATCTCTGGAAAGATCCAGACTGAACATTAATCTGAATTTCGATTAGTCGATCTTTCAGAAAAATCGATCTCAACTTTGATCGGACAAAAGATTGAATGACTAGTATAAGAAACGAAAATGCTAACTAACAAAACTATCGTTATTTTTGTGTTCTTATTTTGCTAATCATAGATTTAAACTATAATAACATATTTTGTGAGTTGAAATAAAATCTCAACATTTAACTACTCTAAATAGTTAATGGAAGTCGCAGACTTTTTTCTTTATTACGATTTCTTATTATGTTCTATTACCGATTGGACCCTCAACAGCTGTCAAAATTATCCCTTCAAGAAAAATTAGATCGCTTGTAAGATCGATTCATGCGAAATCGATTTCAATCGCGAATCGTTTTTATGGGTTTCGATTCATCACCATGTAAACAATTAATGGTTTTCAAAACATCAGGCATCCTTACTTAACATGGCTCAAATTTTTTCTCCGCTTTGTTGGTAACAAGGTTTGTGTTGGGATCATCTCAAATTATAGTTCCCTATAGATAGTTCCCTTGTACCCAATATTCAACTCTACCTGTTTTGCTCTATGTTTAAGCTCTCCGAAATACCGATGTGAACTGAATCTGTCCATTGCGTTGCCACAAATACATCCAATCCGTCTTCGCTTGGTCTCGTAACGCACGATAGGTTCTCCATGTGAAAGTGGTATTGGCCTAAAATAGTGTCTGAGCCTTTGAGGACCCTCTGCACATTCGTTCCCCTGTCTCTAGGAGGGATTATTATGAAAAGTTTGACTCGACTTGGGTCTTTTGCTCTAGCATCGTGAATAGTTAGTATGGGCTTTCTGTCCACTTTGTATTTGACATGTACGAGTAGGGCTGCTCTGTTTGCCAGCTGTTCAGTTTCAGCCACGATCAGACCTATGGCTTGATCGTAATATTTTATCGTTTTTTCTGCGAATATCTCTTCGGGGAACAGTTGAGTCGGTACTCGTTGGGATAAGAAATTATTCTTGCCCGGTATGTCTTTCGCTGAAAAGAATGCTAGCACGCCTGGAATTTTCTGAAAAAAAGATGGTTTTTTTTTCAAACACTGTATTACTCCCCTAATTTTCAAAATGTTGGTGGAAGAATTCGTGCCAAAATATCTAAGTACAAACAAAACGAAAACCCCCAAGATAGGCTTATGTTTAATCGACATATTCACAACTTATCGCGTAGGACTCGTTGTGACTTGACGTTGTATTAAGAAATCACGGTAGGCTGCGGCTTGGCTGAGGCTTGGCTACGATAGGCAGTGGCTTGGCTCTGTCCCTGGTATTACTAAAGTCTATGGCCAACCTTAACAACTCACCAACAGGTGGGTCGCATGATCGTCTGCCCAGAAGGGCAATAAAAAAAATCAAATTTGAAAAAAGAATACATAATAAGTAAGGTGGATTCAATTAGTCAAAAATCTCTTATATTTCCATTAAAACAGATTTTCCGGGTATGGAATTGCAATGCAAAAATGTTTCAGATTTTGAATGTTTCAGATCAGAAAAACTTACAAGAGCTGGTGTGGGATCGATTTCTACTATCTCCCCGGTTCCGACATCAGACGTCACAAACGCACAGTATACTTCAGCCGTCTGCTTCGGTAAGTCATTCACGTATTGAGCTTCTCCCGCACATTGCACGAGAGCATCGACCTTCGGCATTGGTTCAGTCAGTGGCCAGATTATGGGATTCGTATCGTAAACTTCTGAGCCTTTCGATAGTGGACGAGTTTTCCGAAAATCTCTGGCTCCTGAGCGGTAACGAGGGTTTATCTTTTTCTTCGGAATAAGATTTAACAGTCCCTATACACAGAAACAAAGCAACAGTAAAAAAAAGTGTATTTAGTAAGAGCGTTAATTTTTTTTACATTGCATTTGCCTACTGAATCCTTATCGTATATGACTGTAATTATGAACCTTCGAGCCGAATTTCAACTGCTCAATCTTTTACTCTCATCCTCATCATCACTAACAATAATACTAGCTATAACAACCGTTTAAGAAATAAAATTTTGTCTTATTGCAACTCACTTTGTAAAACAAACCCAGGGCCAGCTTCTTTCTAAATTCGGGACTCATTTCTCCCGGAATTTCATCCACAATTAATTCCCCTTTCAATACCATCAGAGCGTGCTGCAGAACTTCATTGGTAAACACGTCTTTCCCTCTAAGGTACTTCTCAGTTTGCTTAGCGTGAACGAAATGTGCTGACAAACCGCCAATCACTATTCGAGCCGAATCGATTACACCTTTATTTTTTGCATTAAATTCATAAAGAAAACCGGTGTTCACTTGCGCATGAGCATTCTGGGCTCTTGGCATAATCTGAGAAAGGTAACATGTCATTTAGAATTTGTACTGTTTAGTCCTGCCGATGCACTTCAGAGCTTAATTAAACATTGAATAATATCTTAATCTAATAGTTTACTATGATAATTTACATATCAGGCTACTAATTAGATCATACAGATGGGCAACCCCGGTCATTTAGAGGTACGATTAAAGATAGACCAACGCTCTGTTCGTAGTAATATTTATGCTGATCATTTCTCATGCTTAATTCTCTCTTTTACTTTGGTTTTAAGGACTAGAGAAATAGTCCGAATCTTCGACCTTTAGATATTTTGTCTGATGCAATTTTAAACTCTCCCCCTAATTAATGCTAAAAGTACCAAACTTGGTAAAATCATGATGGTACGTGTTTTTACTGCGAAGCAACCGCCACAATACGTTCCGGCTTGAAGAGAATGGAAACTGTTGTTTCAATACTATCCAAACTCTCTTAAGACTGCAGCATTCAAGTGGGTGGCAAATGACATAAATGGACAGTAACCCGGTAACAGTTAGCCTCAGGCCGGTCGCGTGCTTATCTGCCTACCATCGATAATAAAGGAAAATAATCTCTACCATCTCGTGCGCTTTTCCATTCATATAAAGACAGTAAATTATACCTTGAACGAAACAAACTTGTATCGATGCGAAAACGGCGGAATTCTAATTTGATAAATAACTCTACCGGTCATGTCCATTGACAAGAAATCGTCTGGAGTCACTTCAGTGGATTCCGTTTTGTGAACTGAAATAACATAATATAATTCAGTTAATCAGTTAAAAACGATCACCCGGATGCATCGGCCCTATGAAGAGACGCCATTCGTTAATGAATCGAAAACAAACCTATCACCATGGTGGCTCCGATGGTTTCAAGCAACAAGAATATATCTGAAGAAAACGTTAGCTGCCTGTGTTTCACCATTAAATTCCCAGCGATAGTTCCAACCTGTAAAGACAATAATTTATTAATAATGGTCTTGTGCACGTAGATGTCTATTGCCGCATTGGTCGGTTTTCGTTTTCCAATAATTATTTTTTTGCTTCGATGGCTGGTCGAGTTCACGGACCATCTGCTGGTAAGTAGGTATAACGGCTACTCCATCCTTCAAACTGAAACGCTTCACGACAGAAATAGGCAGGGTGGTGGTACCTACCCGTGCGGGCTCACAAGACGCACTATCACCAATAAAAGAAATTGTGGTGGTATTAACGTGTTCTTCAAACGAGGCTTGTGGAGAGTATTAAGCTGTAGGCAGCGGCTTGGCCGTAAACATTTGGGAATGGGAAGGTGCTTGTAATCGTCCTTTTTGGCCTTGGATATAGAGAGTTTGTTTGTTGTTGTTAAGAAGTGAAAACTTCTTTGGTATCTTATCGATAAAACGGGATATGGCACTCAAAAACATTGCATCTATAGGATTTAGTTTATGCGCGTTCAGACTAGTTATTTTTCATTTAATATTCAACTAGGTGCGCCCGCGGCTTCGCCCGTAACAAAATACAATTTTATATTAAAACATAACAGACTTAAGACGATCGAGAAAGCTAAGTACGTAAATTTTAGGTGAACATACGCACACACATACTTTTCATACTTATCTTACATATCTTTTCATACTTCAAGTTCTTTTTTCTTATTTAAAATTGGTTCACCGCTTTTTTTTTATTGCTTAGATGGGTGGACGAGCTCACAGCCTGATGTTAAGTGGTTGCTGGAGCCCATAGATATCTACAACGTAAATGCGCCACACATCTTGAGATATAAGTTCTATGGTCTCAGTATAGTTACAACGGCTGCCCCACCCACCCTTCAACCCGAAACGCATTACTTCACGGCAAAGATAGGCTAAATAGGAATCATCTTTTACAATTCAAGGTTTCATGAGCGATAAACATATTGTTTCACCAGGCGGACAGCACCGATCGTCGTAACACAAACAGTCGGTCTACCCGAAGTCCACCTGATAAGTCCTACCTTCATCCACGAGGTGCTCCACTAGTCTAGAGGGCTAATCGAGAAGTTTTTTTTTTATTTTTTTTATTGCCTGGATCTGTGGACGAGCTCACAGCCCACCTGGTGTTATGTGGTTACTGGAACCCATAGACATCTACAACGTAAATGCGCCACCCACCTTGAGATATGAGTTGTAAGGACTCAGTTTAATTACAACGGCTGCCCCACCCTTCAAACCGAAACGCGTTACTGATTCACGGCAGAAATAGGCGGGGTGGTGGTACCTACCCGTGCGGACTCATTAGAGGTCCTACCACCAGTAAAGTACAACCTTGAATCGTCCTGATTGCTGCCTTCTAGCTAGAATACTCATAAAATAATATGTTCATTATGAAACTTAATTAAATTGAACCTTACATTTCTAACTGGAATATGTGCAACAAGATCCAGATGCTCATAAAGCTTGATCAGATATGAGAACTCTTCGTTTTCGCGTGAAATGTTCTTGAACAACTCCATTAGGTCGGTCAGTGTCATGCCGGCTCCGACCACTAAATTCTGATCCGTGTAATATTCCCTTAGTGCTTTTATAGGACTTATGTCTATTAGCACACGCGGGTAAACCAGGATTGGTGCTGCTCCTAAAATCAACACGGAGAAGACAAACGAATTAATGCTTCTAATGCTCGCGTTAGAGAAAGACCGAAATATTTCGGACAGTCACGTCGTATAATAGCGCCCAGGCATTATTAGATACGCACTGCCTCAAACTGAATCATCCCATGGGAACCACACAGGAACCTTCGGTACATAATAATGTGCTTTCAGACAAACAAAAAACATTTTTTTACTAATTCTGTTTCTTGTTCTTTAAAAATTTTCCGATATAACATCTACTAAATTGTATAATTGTTAACTAAACTTTAGGACATCGCTTAAAAACAAAAAGACATTCTTACCTCTACCAGTATTGCCATTTACTAGCATATAAGACTCGTAGCCTTCTTCATCCAAAACTTGAAATATTTCACTAATTTCATTAACTCTGTACCACGTATGGCCATCTTTGGTATGTATTTTCTTCATTTGATCATCATTTTTATCTATAACGCACCAGCTTCCATCAATCACATCACACTTGCCTTTACAGTTTTCTTTACAATTCTTTTTGCATAAAGATACATCTTCTATATCTAGTAATGGATGTGGTTTCGGGGCATCTTTGGCGAAGCTTTTAAAGGCGTCCAAGATCGGTCGCGAGCCTGTGCATCTACAAGTGTTACTTCCAAATGAATTTTCTATCTCGTATTGAGTAAGATCATAATGATTTGATTCCAACAAACTGAAATTTAAAGGCCATTTTAGTTGCGTATCTTTAAGATTTGATCAATGATATTCCAGTTTCCCTAACCTGTACATGCTCATCACGAATCCAGGACTGCAATATCCGCACTGAGTCCCGTTATACTCAGCCAGGGTTCTCTGGACGGGGTGGTACCCCTTCCCCCTGCTTCCTATGCCTTCGATTGTCGTCACCTCCCAGTCTTGACATGACCTAACCAGTACTAAGCACTGAAACAAATACTTCTTAAGTATTCAATGTTTTCGAAACTACCGATAATAATGGAGAGAGGAACCTATTAAGTATTGCAAAGAAAATATGTTTGTGAAAAAATTATGAATAATTGTGACGGTATTCGCCAACACAATTTAATATTAAAATAGGACAAGCGTCCGTGCCTCAATATTTTAAAGTCAAATTTGATGTCAAAACGAAATATAAAATCCAAACCACACGGGGAAGAATGGAAAGAAGAATCATGGGCTTAAAACAAGGTGAAATGTACGGATATCCGCCAGAAAACGAAAATAGCATATGCTTTAACATTCTCGCTACACAGGAAATGGAAATGGGCAGACCATCTGGCTAGATACAATAGATGGACAAAAAGATCGGTCGTATGGACAGGTCCACGAGGAAAGAGAGCGAGAGGTCGTCCGTAAGTCAGGTGGGTAGACGAAATTGTAACAGTGGTTGGTAAAGATTGGCTGAACACCTTTTTTTTTCAGCCTAACCTTAACAAGTAAGTGAGCTCACGGGGCTCAAACCTGACGGCGTTGCTAACATGAACCCTAAGAAGGGCCGTGCTTCGCAGAATCTACCACGGAATCGGAAACGCGACCCACTAAGAAGATCCGCCGAGAAATTCAGTGGGCTGTATCCGTGGGTTAATTTACTCGTCGAGCTCTTCGTCGCAAGCGACGGGTTCGACGAGAACGATGACCGGTGCTTGAGGTACCTAAAAGCACCGTTAGTGGATCGGGAGGATCCGGAATGACGTGTGACTGAACACCATCAAAGATAGAAAGAAGTGGTGCATCTTAGAGGAGGCTTTTACCGGAAGGGTGTACAGAAATAAATAATAATCAATAATAAACTAATATAAGAAACCAATTTTTAACCAATCAATGTATGTTCAAATTATGTTTCTTTATTGCATGTTAAATTCTAATTAAGTTGTCAGTTAATTATCAATTATTATTATTGTTAACATAAACCAAACGGCAAATAACTTTGTAGCGGGGGTATCGTGAACTCGCGCCACACATACTACACTCATGTTTATTTTGCCGCGAATTATATTATGCCTATGCCTATTGTAGAGCATGACGTGAGCGTGATATACGATGCGAATGAGGAGATATCGAATTCATGTTTCAAAATGGATGACGGCATTTTTCTATATCAAACGTGTCCAGTAATCAGTGTGGGTCGTTAGAGGTTGAATTATACACGACTATTGTTGCTAGTTTCTTCTTCTTTTTCATGCCCTCATCCCGTTGTCTTGGAAGCATGTGCCTTTTTTCACCCACCCACCATTTCTCGCATAGCCTCTTTCACATTCAAGTGCTTTAGAACGTCCATGCTGCTGTCGCTAGGCTCAACAGTCGTTATTAATTTAAGGAACGTTATTACATTAACGTTATTGTACTTATTGGGCCACGCTAACACAGAATTTCGTAACAATTGCTTTAAAACGTTTTCACTTCGCTATACAATAATCAGTGACTGTTGATTTGATAATTATTTTAATCACACGATGTGGTGGTAATTTTTTTTTTGTTAAATTACTGTTGTATGATTAACAGACTACTTATTGATACAAATGGTTAGACATCCCGGTTTCCAAAAGCGGTTACCGGAGTAGTAGCTGCAGATATATCACCATCTGCTGCACCTTCGAGTTATGGCATCAATTGGGAATGAACTGCTGCGGAAGGAACTGAAGAACTCGCCTTGTGATGGCGGCAGAGTGGTGCATTAGGGGCAAAATGAGACGCTTCGCGTTAAAAAGGTAATTTTGCTTATTAAGACCTGCTAATGGCCCCTCAGTAGTCGAAATCCGACTATAATTAATTGAAACTATAAGTTTGTGCTCTATTATGATTCTATTATCAAAAACTCTTAAACTTCTATAATCACAGATTCGCCAAGACGACACTTTAGACAAATATTAATAAAGGCAAACAATGATTAATCTACTCTCAATTTGACCACAGACTTTAAGCAATAAGATTAGTTTGACAATAAACAAATAGTATGCATGCGTGTATCAAATACATGGTAGTGTGTGTAATGTTTTTTTATTGATTTTAATGTATTTTTATGCATAAATAAAAAAATATAGATAAAATAAATAAATATTAACACTCTGCACTTCTTTTCTATATTCTCTATAAGTGTAGGAAATTTCATACTTTTCCGTCCGCGCAATTTTCGTAGAAAGAGGTACAAAGTTTTTGCTTCACGTATTAATATATAGATTTTACCTGATCATCTTCTAATGGTCTCCTTAGAGTAAAATACTTATAGTGCTAGTACCGAGATCAAGAATAAATTACCGAGTTAACGGAGAATTTCATTTTTTTGCCGTTTCGGTCTGCGGTGACCGCCACAACACAAGATCCGCAGCCTCCCTCTTTGCACATGTACTTCGTTCCCCGCAAATCGAGGTGGTTCCTGATGTAATCGTTCAAGGATGTGTCGGCCTCTATTTCTGGTCCAACTGAGAAACAAAAGTAGTCATCGCAACCGGCAGCCAATGTAACCGTTGTAACCATACTGAGACCTCAGAAATTATATCTTAAGGTGGGTGGCGCTTTTACGTTGTAGATGTCTATGGGCTCCAGCAACCACTTAACACCAGGTGGGCTGTGAGCTCGTCCACCTAACTAAGCAATAAAAAAATAAAAATATTTTTTTTTATCTAGAATTATTTTCGAATCTCTGAATAATTATTTCTAGAAGCGTCCTCGAATTGAGAGTATTATTTCAAGCAGTATCAAAGTACAGGTCTTAAGGCAAGCGTATAGCTGCAGTATAAGCAGAATGATAGAACCTTTTTAAATCAATGAATATGTGAGTGAAGAACCTCACGGTTTTCACCGGTATGTTGTAACATAAATACCCCCACTCAACGTGTACACCGGCTACCCCATCCTTCAAACTGGTACGTACATATATACTTCGTGACCCATATAACCAACGAATATGGTGGGCAAGGCCATTAAAATAAAATTTAGAAAGAAAATTGTAGGCGCTTATCATTCTTAAGATGAAAACCCAAGTCAGACAAACTACCAGACCTTAAGATACTGTTAGTTAGTTCTGTGTGAAATGAAACGTAGAAGTAATTTTATAGAAAAATAAACAGTAGGACAGTCAGCATCCAAATTTCGACGAATTACACCTTTTGTCATCCGTGACCACGAAAACTGTAAAGTATTTTAAACATCGGAAATAACGTACTTACAATAAAGAAAGCGAGATTAAACCGTAAAAAGTATTTTAATTTTATATAAATTTTAATTGAATACAGTCAAATCACGTAGACAAGGGAATAATTTTCCATACACATCCAATCGAGCGACCCCATATCACCAAGTGGACATTGAGCAATCAGAAATGTTTAATAAAATTTCAGATTATTAAAGCGCTTTGAGTTAAGCCGAAAAAGGGGTTGTTTATGATAATCTATTAAATAATTAAAACTATCCAAAATTAAAAATAATCCCCATATAACCAAGTGGATATTGAGCAATTAGAAATGTTTAATAAAATTTCAGATTATTAAAACGCTTTTAGTTAAGCCGAAGAAGGGGCTGTTTATGATAATCTATTAAAGAATCAAAACTATCCAAAATTCAAGATAATCTTTGTGCAACTCAACCCGTCACTAAAATATCTGAACACTTATCTCTTACCAGAACATTTGAGTCCGTTAACGCTAAATGTAATTCGATCCATATTTTAGGAGTTTCACGATGCAGTTGCTTTACAAGCAGCGAGCAACTGTGTATCAGCCTGTACAAAGTGATTTCGTAAAGATAAGCCTAATTAAACCGTTTAAATCATGTTTCAGCATTACGCACGCGATAGATACGTGTGCGAATATTCTATGTAAACATTATTTTTCAAAGTACATGATTATACCAGAAGTAGGTAGGATGCAATGGTCAAGATGCAAGGTGGAACGATACTAAATATCCCAGAAAGATATCAAGGCTTAGGCCTTAAGAAGATTGTCCTCAACATTCATGAATGGAGTGGCACTTGAAAAAAGAGTGAGTGGTATAAAAATCCTATACGTTCTATATCGCAAGCTTCGTAATCATGTCACAAATATAGTTAGTATTATAATAGTAGTTTCACAGTTTCAACAGTACAATGTTGTTAATTGAATCTCAATTAAATTTACTCTATTCAATTAGCTGAAGAAGTTATTTTGTAATGATATTTTTTTCAAAAATTTCAACTTTAGATGGCTGTCCTGTAAAAAAAAAAATTAGCTTAAACCAAATAGCCTTTCTCCCCTCGATAAATATTATTTACTAGCTGAGTCTAGTTGAAGCTAGTCTAAAAAAGTAGCCTAAGTTACTGCTTATATCATTAGCTACCTATCAATGAAATTCTCGTCAAAATCCGTCCAGCCGTTCCGGAGATTAGCCGGAACAAACAGAGATACAGAGAAACAGACAGACAGACAGACAAAAATTGTAAAAAATGTTATTTTGGTGTATGTACCGTATATATATATTCATATTGTGCATGTAGTAAAAAGCGGTTATTTCACAACAGACACTCCAATTTTATTAATTTGTATAGAAAAGCAAACTACGAGTATAAATAAGAAATATGTTTACGTCACAGCATGTCTATTTATTCGTAACACTGCTGTTTAGTATATGAATTGTATTTAACGAACGAACCTGAAAGTTGCAACATTTAATTGTTTCTAAGGCCTTCTGAAAAAAAAAACCAAACATTTACGTTTAAGAAATTGTTCTAATGTTGATGGTTCTGTATAAGAATTTCCCGCGAATTATTTTATGTCGTTGAAAAATCAAAGATGTATGCTATCAATTGGTGTCCAGGACCGTTCCTAATGCCATAAGACACGTTAATGGGAAATGCCAAAGCCAAGCTGCTATTTACTTCTAGAAGTTTCTATATGGTTTCGTTAAGTCGTCGAAGTTTCTATAAGTTTCTATATCGTTTCTATATGGTACTTTTTTATTTTTATTGCATAGATGGGTGGACGAGCTCACAGCCCACCTGGTGTTAAGTGGTTGCTGGAGCCCATAGATATTTACAACGTAAATGCGCCACCCACCTTGACATATAAGTTCTAAGGTCTTAAGTATAGTTACAACGGCTGCCTCGCCCTTCAAACCGAAACACATTACTGCTTCACGGCAGAAATACGCAGAGTGGTGGTACCTACCCGCGCGGACTCACAAGAGGTCCTACCACCAGTAGACCACATTTACAGAACTTAACCACCCCACAGTCTTTTAAATATAGATGACGTTTCGGCCGCGCTCCCCAACCCAAAACTGGCACGATGGTCGTCACAGCGAAGACTGCGTGCTGATGGCACGAGGGCAAGCCTAGCGATACTTTCCTGACATTTGGCGATTTTAAAATAAAATGATTCAACATCGTTCATCAAATCTTTTTTCACGTGGATACTTTAAATCAGTCTTTATTCATTCCTAGCTGAAGGTATACTTTTGACCAAAAAAAAAACTGGTAAGAGCCAGGGGCTCAAACAGTATCGGCATATTCACAACGGCTGTCTTGCTTGTTAGGTTACAGAAACATAAATACGCAAGGATTGTTTGATACATTACTGAACCCTATTTAGTGTTACTAATAATTCAGATCTGAACAAGTTGTTGCGGAGTTGTATAAATAATTCATGCCTAGTAGAAATAAAATATGTACATGATGTTATTGTAACTTCTTCGATTTTCATGAGTGGTAGAATTAATTGAAAGTCCTTTTTATGATTTAATTTCGCGTTTAACAATCGGACGTTTGAAAATATTTTACAGTTTTCGCGGTCAACTACGACTAACGTTATTAATCGTCGGCATTTGAATATTGTAATTATTGAATATTTTTCTAATATATATAAAATTTTTTATAATAACTACTTCTGTCAAAATTATATAAAAAATAATTAGGTACTACTAACATTTCCATTTATTTCCACAAAACCGACAGCATAAATGTTTTTATTATTTCAATTATTGATTTAAAAAGATAACATAAGGCGGTTTCTTCAAAGCGGTACACTAATATCTGTTACCCAGCTCTCTTAAAAAAAGTTCGATTGTATATAGGTACTATACTGGTTATTACTGGTGGTAGGACCTCTTGTGAGTCGTGCGAGTAGGTACCACACCCTGCCTATTTCTGCCGTGAAGCAGTAAAGCGTTTCGGTTTGAAGGGCGGGATAGCCGTTGTAACTATACTGAGACCTTACAACTGATATCTCAAGGTGGGTGGCGCACTTATGTAGTAGATGTCTATGGGCTCCAGTAACCATTTAACACCAGGTGGGCTGTAAGCTCGTCCACCCATCTAAGCAATAAAAAAATAAAAAATAGAAAACTCATATACTCATAGTGCCGGCCTCAGCCTTGGTTCCTAAATATTCACGAAAACAAAAGAAATATTTATAGTATTCCAATTTTAGGATGGCTAAAAAGTCCCGGCGACGTTTATATAGGCTGTGGAGGCTTCTAAAAACCGGGCTCACTGTTTATCTCAGTGGTTTCAATGTGTGCAACGATTTTCTAAATAGCGAAAGGAATTTTCTTGAAAAAATAATGAATGAACTAGTAGTTGCCTTTGTAATATTAATAGGATTTTACTCTTGTACTTGTGGAAGGAAAAATTTATTAATTGAACATATCCACACATATGTGCATGATTACACTTCTATACCACTATGTATTTACATACTGTGACACAAAGTAAACTAAAAAAAAATTTGAACAAAAACAATCATATAACAACAATAACTATTAAATTATTTCTCACCTGTTTAACAAACTGTGCTCCTAAATCATAACCAATTTTTTATTAATGAGGGATTACGGGTGGCCCCGAGGCTTTTCCAGTTTCACCAGGACATAAATCGTAACCCTCTAGATCAGACAACACGCGGGTGTCTATCCTGTCTTATTCTGTAAAGCAATCATGCTTTTTGTTAGAAGACTAGGATAATCGTCACAAGAAGGCAAACTTCAATTTTAATTCTTGAATACAGTCTTCATGGTTTAAATATTACAGCAGTGGACTGCCTCTTGGATTTGTTCCTGACATTACAAATATCCAGGAGCAACGGTAATCGCATATCATCGGTAGGCCACACGGTCAACGAAAAACCCGCTTAACATCAGATGATTCGTGAACACATCTGTACGTTACTAAAAATATTAACATTGCAAAATCCTATGACTTATTAACAGATTCCGTAGAATTAACATTATTATTGTGCAATCAAACAATCTAACCAGTAATCGATTGGACGATTAATTAATAAATATGAAGCGCTTCAGCGATGTCGGTCTCCGCGTCGCCGGCACAAGGCCACGGTCGCCCATCAGCAGCTAGTAGTCAGACGGATGCAGGAAACGCTAGTCCAACGCGGAGCGCCGAGCGAAATACGCTTGTCCTAAACTAAACAGATATTGTCATAGACTAGATAGGAAACCGTACACCAAAATAAAATAAAAATGACACAATCATGATATTTTTTATCTGTGGATATTTATTTTGCCGCGTAAACTAGTGCAGTACGAAGCTAAAAATAAAATTTTATTTCAAGATACATACGCGGATGTGACATTTCGTTTATTTTTCTATGTGCGTGATTATATAAAAACAGTTTTACAGTTTATACTATACCTATGTACATTGACCAATAAATTTATTTTGTTATTTAGTTAAACGAATGCTCTCATGTGAATAGAACATTGACCGAATTACTGAGCAAGATGAACGAATGAATTACATGAAATTAGAGACATTTGTGTACACATTTCAATTCAGAACGTGTACATATTTATTACAATTTTTGTTATGTGCCTTATTTATCGAACTACAAGTGTTATGTTTTCCGGAAAATGACGTAGCTGATGTAATTGTGCTTGTGCTCGTTTTAAAACAAACTTTTTTTTAATTATAATTAAGCACGGATTTTTGTTATAAATGACAAGGTAAGTTAAAACTTTTTATAGATTAAGACACCCGTAACATCGGCACGCTGATTTCTCGTCGGATCTTCTTAGAATTATCGCGACTTCGATCAGATAATAGACGGACTAGTGGTTGGGCAGTAGTCAACAAACCCACTAATACCATTTATATCCCACCCACCATTCATATTGGAATAAGTAACATCTAAAGTATGCGATATCTTGCGATGTAAATGTTTGTGTTGATTACGTTAAATACATTGTTTATCGAGAATGTAACGGTAATGTAAAATAGTGACGTATGGATAAAATAGTCTCATAATTCAGCAAAAGAAAAAGAGCGGCAAAAACTTCGGATAAAAAGGATAAAAAAACGAGAAAAATTAAGCATAAACTACTGCAAACAAAAAGTTTTTTTTGTTTGAGGGATTACTCGTGGCCTGGGGGCATTTCCCGGAGTTTCACCAGGACATGTGGGCGAGCAAGGGCTCAACCAGGAGGGGTGGGATTTGCTAACAGCTACAACAACGACGTGTCGACGGTGACTGGCTCCTGCGTGATAATTATCAGATGAAATAGGCTACGAGGTCTATAAAAATTGGTCGTTAATAAATAAAATGAAATTAATGTATTACTGTTCTGAGTCAAGCTTTTTCATGGCCTCTGACTACTTTTTTTCTGATGTCATAGATAGAGAAACCATCACACGACGCACCTAGTTTTAAGTGGCTACCAGAGCCCATAGGCATCATCGTGCCAATAAAATTGAAAGTGTCCAATTTGTCAATTGTAGACGGCTATCAGTCTAACCGACTCTAACCCATTAAATCAACAGAAATATGTATTAGTATTGTGGAATATAAATTTAGAATAACTATATTTAACATATCTCAGCGCTATCCACCGAAAATTAACCCACAGACACAGCCCACTGAGTTTCTCGCAGGATCTTCTCAGTAGGTCGCGATTCCGATCCAGTAGTAGACTCTGCAAAGTACTGCTCTTGCTAGGGCTAGTGTTAGCAAATTCTCTCGGGTTGAGCCCGTGAGCTCACCTACTCGTCCGGCCGTAGCTGGAATGGCCCCTTAAACTATCTAATAGGTAGGAAAAAAATGTGATTGCCGTCATTTCAGTCGGCAAAGCGCAGTGAACTTCCACAAGCGGGGTAGGGTAGGTAGGGGGTCACACGCAACACACTTCCGATTACTTGTCAGAAATTACATGACCACAAACCATATTCTCCCATCAGCTATCGATTCTTCCGAATCGAATCACATCGATAATATCGATTTCTCTAGGACCTTGTTTTTGTTATTTAATTGTCCGCGTCCATGAACTTTATTGAACAATTATCATCACACCGTAGAGTTGAGTAGCTATTTGTTCGTTTATAACTTCGAGAAACGATTTATAAGATAGTTATGACTGTGGATCTTGCGTATTTAGGTCGCGAACCAGCGGCGCGTTCCATTACGAATGGTTTACCCTCACACGCGTCTCTACATATAAATATATCTGCATATCTATATATTAATATGTGAAGCAAAAACTTTGTATTCCTTTTTACGAAATTTGCGCGGTCGGAGGAGTATGAAATTTTGCACACTTATAGAGAATATAGAGAAGAAGTGCACAATGCTAATATTTTTTTAAAATAATGCGTAAAAGATACATAAAATCAAAAAAGAAAAACTACACACACTACCTACCATGTATTTGACACACACACGCATGCATACTATTTATTGTCAAACTTTTGTTCTTGACGTCTGTTGTCAAATTGAGATTAAATATTGTTTGCCTTTGTTAATATTTTTTATAGTGTAGTCTTGGCGAAATTTGTGATTATAGAAGTATAAAATACAATCATAATAGTGTACAAACTTACAATTTCAATTAATTACAGTCGAATTTCGACTACTGCGGGACCTCTAGTATATATAAATAGACAAAGATATGTAACAGTTACTGCTTTTTGTTAATCACTCAGTAGTGATTTAGCTTTAGTTAGTATTTAAAAAATATATAATCATGGAAATTTTCCGGTTTTTTTTCTTAGTGCCAGAAAGAAAATGTAATACGTAGAATAATAATTAAGTTAATACATACAGTACAAGTTTAAATATCGAGGCGTCAGTGATTAAAGGGTCGTTTTAAATTTGGGGCCAAAAGCTAGTTCTTTTTCTCCATCTTATCCCACTAGGTGGGGTCGGCACAGCTAATTTTTCTCTTCCATTCTCTTCTATCAGCCGTCATCTCAACACTCACTGCTCTCTCTCTCATATCGTCATTCACACACTCCATCCATGTCTTCTTCGGTCGACCTCTCCCCCCTCTACCTCTCCTAGTCACATGCATCTTCTCTCTACGCATCACATGTCCATACTACGCTAAAAGTAAAGGCCAAAAGCTAGTTGTTTGATTTAATTCTCATAACCTTAATGTTACCGTAATTATAAGTACGGTAAATTTGTTGTCATGACAACAGGCACGTGGTCCTATAACTATATATTTGTAAACACTGTTAAATTAGGGATTATACCTAGTCAGGTCATAAATTCTGTCACATGTTTAATGTAAAATAATTGAAACAAGTTTATTCATTATGTAACCATTCATATACCAAAATGAATTTAACAAAACATAGATTCTTATGACACTAAAGTTTATTCAAAATGACCTCCGCGATTTTGAATACAGGCCTTCAATCTGCGCGCCCAGTCGTCTATCGCAGCACGAACGAGGTCCATGTCAATATCGGCGGCTGCCTTAATCAAGGATGTCTTGAGTGACTCCAAATTGTGATGAGGCTTTGTGCACGCCTTTTCCTCCAAGTGTTGCCATATCTTGTAATCTAACGGATTAAAATCTGGACTGGAGGAGGCCCAGTCTTCGTGCCGGATGAAGTCGATTTCACGCGCCGCCAGCCAGTCTTGTGTGCTCTTCGCTCTATGAGCTGGCGCCGAATCTTGTTGGAATAGCCAGTGCCTGTTATTATACATGGTATGAGAAACAGGTTCCACAAGGTGCGTCAGGACTGTATTTTGATACACAACTGCATTCGTTTTTACACCTTTCTCACAAAAATGTACCTCTGTTAAGCCCCAATAAGAAACTCCCAACCATACCATGAGCGAGGATGGAAAATGACCTCGTTGGACACGCGGAATACGGTTGCTCGCTTCTTCACTACTGTTTGCGTACACCTTATCATTTTGTTTGTTGTAGCTCTCTTCTACGGTAAAAATTTTTTCATCCGAAAAAAGAATTTCCCGATATTTTTTTCCCGCGTACCGCTTCAACAAAGCGCGGCATCTCTTCAGTCTCAGGTCCATTAGACGAGCATTCAAACGATGTCCTGTTTTTCTTCGATATGCTAGAAGCCCTAGGTCTTCATTTAACACCCTTTTCACCGTGGTTCTGCTTAACCCCATCTGAAGGGCCAACAGTTTCTGCTTACGTTTGGGATTTCTTTGAATTCGCGCCTTCACAGCTTTTATCACTGCTGGAGTCCTAACAGACCGAGGGCGACCACTTCTTGACCTGTCATCTACACTAGAGTCTTCATTGTAAACGAATCTTTTGGTTATATTCAAAATTTTCAGCATGTTAAAAATTTGAATAGGCGCGTAACCGCAACGATGCAACGCAATAACTGCAACACGGTCTTCTTTAAGCGTCCACTCCATAGTTAAAAATGAGTAAAATTCTAAAAGTATACATTTTTTTTTTTCATGAACAATTCGAAATTCGAATTCAATAAACTTTTTTGTGGCCAGCATTCTAAAAGAAAAGTTTTTACTGTGTGACAATACTTATGACCTGACTAGGTACATTAAAACCTACCCCAAATCTAATTCGTATCACTGGGTCGAAATTCTAATTCTAACTTGTTTGCTATTTTTCCAGTAATGCGTGTTGGAATTTGGCAATTTTATTTAATCAGTATATAATACAATAATAAAGGAAAACTAATTGGAGATTAGAATATTATAAAAAACCAAAGAAGTACGATGTCTAAGCTTTTTTAAAAAGTTCCTATTTACATTGTCATCCGTGTTGGCGTTATGAAATGCGTAAAATGAAAAATATAAATGAATATTATATATTACTAAAGAAACTATTAAAGTATAAAGAAAAAATCAAAATTATCGATAAAGTTGATTATTGAAAACATGAATAAAACAACATTTCCTGAAAATAAATCGTAGCTAGATCGATCTATCGCCCCCGAAATCCCCTGTATACTAAATTTTATGAAAGCCGTTGACGCCATTTCCGAGATTCAGATTATATATATATGTATATAGTATATACAAGAATTGCTTGTTTAAAGATATAAGATATATATTATTAAAAAAATATGGTAAATTAGAGAAAGCTTAAATTCATGAAATCGTTAATTTTTTGGATGCAAAATTGAAAACGACCCTAAAGTCAATTTTTTATCGTAGGGCGTTAACACTACTAGCGTTAAAACACGTGTTAGCATCTTATTTAGTTACAGCAAAATATTAATTTAAGTTCAGCACAATGAATAGTAACATTTTAACTGATATACGAGAAACTTCCGCGAAACTCAATTGCATTGTTGTTACGTTTTGCATTGAAGCAAGGAAACGTCGGACGTATTGTGGATTTTATACGAAATATATTTGCATCAGCTAAACAGTTACATTGTGTATTGACTCGCATAAATTTTTTTTGCATCAACTTAACTTTTATATTGCATGTTGATGCAATTAAAAACTAAATATAAACCTAAATTGTAATGTTAAAAGTGAGACCTTAGAACTAAGCTCTTGTCTCAAGGTGGGTGGCGGTATTTACAACACAGATGTCTATAGTATCCGGTAGTTACTTAACACCAGGTGGGCCGTGAGCTCGTCCACCCATCTGGGCAATAAAAAACTAAATACAAAGATGAAAATCTTTACACTGGTAAATTTGACTGAATCAACACACTTGATCTGTATTTCTGCATTTGTTGCAATATCTTAAAACACTTCTCAAAATTGTAAGACGCGTTATTAGCTTGAAAATTTGCAGACTTACCAAGGTCTGATGACATTACAATAACTTTGTTTCCCGGCCATAATGACCACAATAAAAAACCTTACTTAAATGTTTAATCAGGCTTTCTTTACTTCTTTCAAGATTTATTTTTCGTTTATACAGTAACCTACATAATAATATAATTCTTATTCGTTTTTTTTATTGCTTAGTTGGGTGGACGAACTCACAGCCCACCTGGTGTTAAGTGGCTACTGGAGCCCATAGACATCTACAACGCAAATGCGCCACCCACCTTGAGGTATAAGGTCTATGGTCTGAGTATAGTTACATACTGCTTCACGGCGCAAATAGGCAGGGTGGTGGTACCTACCCGTGCGGACTCACAAGAGGTCCTACCACCAGTGTAAGATTTATGCGAACATTCCTGATAGCTCCTGATAGCCAGATAAATATTTTAACTAAATTCTCTTACGTAATACCTACTTCTATAAAACAAATAATGATAATACAAATTCGCATGCTCTCATCAAGCTTAATACATACTTCTTTTTAATCATTCAACTCGAACGAGAATACGCGTAACAAGAGGCGAATGACAAAGAAATTTAGGAGAAAAGTTCTGAAATGGCATCGAGTCCGTCTGATGACGTCACCGCCTCGTCTCACAATTGAAGGTGGATGAAGGGGATATGATACAATTTGTTAATTTTGAGAAAACGGGCAACACTCTTTTGTTACTTGTACTTTTTAATACGCTTTTGTTAGCTTCAGACGTATGTATGTTACAACGCTTTCCTATACTTCTATACTAATATTATAAAAATTGCCTTTGAGTCCGGAGTTTTAAGGTCTAATGTTGTTTATAGGCACATAACACCATAATTCAACGTAAAAACTCAAATGGTACTTAACACCTTCATCCACTCATGTCTTTTTCAAACATTCTCGCTCACGACTCGGTCGTGCGCGGACGTGCTTTCCGATCCGTGGCCCGCTTGCGAGCTGCGTCTCTGAACTCACAGTTGTGCTCGACAGTGTAGTGACCGTGAATACATCGTGCGTACAATTCAGTAGTGCGGACGTGCCGATCCGTTGGTCGCTTGCGATCTGCGTATCGAGGTCCATTTTTGTGCGCTAAAGTTTTGTAACCGCGAACCCACCCTTACCAACTGCCTTTTTCAAGGCAAAACCAATCGCTACGTTCAGCTTCCTGTGGCACTCACAGGCTAGCGATTTCCTAACCCTTCCCAAAAACAACAGTCTTTTTCAAGACTAGACCCCCGCTCGCGATTCTGCCTGCTGTAGCACTATACAGCCCGAGCGGGTTCCTTTCCTTTTCCCCGCCGATTGCCGTTTTCACGGCATAGGCATTCCCCCCCCCTGCTCCTTGCTGTCCTGCAGCACAGGGGGGTTACAAATCCTATCCGGGGCCTCGCCTTTCGGCGAGTTCAACAAAAGTCCCGGGGCCGCCCCCCCCGGGCAAGAAGACCGAAGAATGGAGAAAGAAGACGTTAGTGATATTGTCGGGTTCCTCCGGGATAGGTACCCGTCAATTAGGGCCGAGTACCTAGAGTTTAGGGCCGCCCGTGGCAATCCCTCCCCCCCCGCGTCCGTCGCCGCATATCTCAAACGTGCCTCGGAGGCACGCCGCGCGCCCCCCGCCGCCGCGTCAAGTTCGAGCGCACGTTCCCACGATGCGGCTCACGTAGCGCCTAACGCTACCCCCACCCCGCGCCCGCGTCGTTTACGTCATCGCGCGCTTCATCCGTCGCGACCTCGATCGTTTCGAGTTCAGGCTCCGATACCGAATCGGAGATGGATTTCGAATCCGCGTCAAGCCCTCAGCCTGGAACTTCGGATGGGTTCCAAACCGTAACGCGCGGAAAAAAGCGTACTCGCGCCGTGGAGTCCCGGAGCTCCACGACGAAGCAAACTAAATCCGCGACCGCCTCCCGCCCGCAGGTAGTCGTGACACCGGAGTCGGACTCCGCTCGCCGCGTAACCCCGCCGCCGCGTCCCAAGCCCGCGCCCGCTCCCAAAGTAGCTGCCCCGCCCCCGCTGATACTTCAAGAGAAGACAGCGTGGAATCGCGTGTCCCAGGCCCTTCAGGCAAATAAAATTAACTACACCCATGCGCGTAACGTCGCGCATGGGATTCAGATTAAGGTCGCAACGCCGGGCGACCATAGGGCCCTCTCAGCATACCTCCGAAAGGAGAACATAGGTTTCCACACCTATGCTCTTCAGGAGGACCGCGAGCTCCGCGTAGTAGTACGCGGAGTCCCCAAGGAGTTGGACATAGACTATGTTAAGGAGGATCTGACCGCTCAGGCCCTCCCGATAGTTAGTGTGCACCGGATGCACAGCGGGCGGGGCAAACAGCCCTATAATATGATACTCGTGGCGTTAGAACCCACCCCGGAGGCCAAAAAGAAGATCGCATGTCTCACGACAATTTGCGGCCTATCCGGGATCTCGATCGAAGCCCCCCATAAGCGTGGCACTCCCGGGCAGTGCTACCGATGTCAGCTTTACGGCCACTCGGCTCGTAATTGCCACGCGCGCCCCCGCTGCGTAAAGTGCCTCGGCGACCACGCCACACTAGATTGCTCGCGTGTTAGGGAAACCGCGACCGAACCTCCAAGCTGTGTCCTATGCCTTAAGCAAGGGCACCCCGCGAACTACCGTGGATGTCCTAGGGCTCCGCGAAAACGTCCGACCCACCCAGCCCCCCGAACCGTCGGCCCAAAGACTTCGGCGCCTTCAGTGCCGAAACCCGCCTTCGTGCCGGCTGCAGTTCCCACGGTGTCGGCGTGGAAAAAACCGCTGCCGTATACGAAGGCGGGAACGGAAACCGCACCCCCGCCCCCGCTCGTGACACGCCCCGCGCCCCAGCCCCTGCTCGCACCTCGCCCCGCGCCCGCGTTCCGTCCCCCGCAACCCTCTGCCGCCAACGACTTCGCGCTCGTGCGTGACATCGTCACCGCGGTCAACTTCGACCGTCTGAGATCGTTCGCTGACGCTATCCGTAGGTCGGTAACCCCCGAACAGCGGCTCGCGGCCGCTTTCGATCACATGGACGTTTACGAGTCCGTGTCGCGTACGTTATAAAATCTTTACCGGTAACCAATGGCGCAAAAAGGTAGAGAAAAACCGTATTCCCTTACGTTAGCATTCTACAATGCTAACGGACTCGCGCGGCAACGCGATCAAATTTTCGAATTCCTCCGCGATAATCTTGTAGATATTCTATTAGTGCAGGAAACCTGTCTGAAGCCCTCGCGTCGCGACCCGAAAGTCGCGAATTACGTCATGGTTAGGAATGACAGACTCACCGCCTCCAAAGGCGGGACTGCCATTTACTATAGGCGGGCCCTGCACGTTGTCCCTCTCGATACTCCCTCGCTCTCACATATCGAGGCGTCAGTGTGCCGTATCTCGCTGACGGGACACCAGCCGATCGTCATCGCATCCGTTTAGCTCCCCCCGGACAAGCCCCTTCTGAGCAGTGACATCGAGTCACTGTTCGGCATGGGAGACTCCGTCATCCTGGCAGGCGATTTAAATTGCCACCACACTAGGTGGAACTGCCATCGTACTAACGTTAACGGTAGGCGTCTCGACGCGTTTATAGACGACCTCACCTTTGAAATAGTCGGTCCCCCAACTCCAACATGTTATCCGTATAACATCGCGCTCCGTCCGAGCACTATAGACCTGGCATTGCTTAGGAACGTAACTCTGCGCTTGCGTTCCATCGAAGCAATGTCAGAGCTCGACTCAGACCACCGACCTGTCGTTATGCAGCTCGGTCGCCCCCACAACCCAGTCACTGTTACGAGGACCATGGTGGATTGGAATAAGCTGGGCACGTGCCTAGCCGACACCGCTCCGCCAATCCTCCCTTACGGCCCGGATTCGAATCTATCCCCCGAGAACATCGTCGAATCCATAAACATCATTACCGATCACTTATCTTCCGCGATCATTAGATCTTCTAAAGAAGTCGATGTGGAGGACAGCTTCCACCGCATCAGACTGTCCCCCGATCTTAGGAATCTCTTAAGAGTTAGGAACGCGGCAATCCGGGCCTACGATCGTCTTCCCACGCATTCAAACCGGATTCGGATGCGTCGTCTACAACGCGAAGTCCACTCCCGCTTAAGCGACGCGCGTAACGATAATTGGCATAGTTATTTAGAACAACTCGCGCCCTCCCACCAAGCATACTGGCGACTAGCTAGGACTCTCAAATCCGAAACTACCGCTACTATGCCTCCCCTCGTACGCCCTTCAGGCCAACCACCGGCATTCGATGACGATGACAAGGCTGAGCTGCTGGCCGATGCACTGCAAGAGCAGTGCACCACCAGCACTCAACACGCGGACCCCGAACACACCGAGTTAGTCGACAGGGAGGTCGAGCGCAGAGCTTCCCTGCCGCCCTCGGACGCGTTACCTCCCATTACCACTGACGAAGTTAGAGACGCGATCCACAACCTCCAACCTAGGAAGGCACCCGGCTCCGACGGCATCCACAACCGCGCGCTAAAATTTTTGCCAGTCCAACTGATAGCAATGTTGGCTACAATTTTAAATGCCGCTATGACGCACTGCATCTTTCCCGCGGTGTGGAAAGAAGCGGACGTTATCGGTATACATAAGCCGGGCAAACCGACAAACGAAACTTCTAGTTACCGTCCGATTAGTCTCCTCTCGACGATAGGAAAAATTTACGAACGGCTCCTTAGGAAACGCCTCTGGGATTTTGTTACCGCGAACAAAATTCTCATTGACGAACAGTTCGGATTCCGCTCTAAACACTCGTGCGTACAACAAGTGCACCGCCTCACGGAGCACATTCTGATAGGACTAAATAGGCGTAAACAAATCCCGACCGGCGCCCTCTTCTTCGACATCGCGAAGGCGTTCGACAAAGTCTGGCACAACGGTTTAATTTATAAACTGTACAACATGGGAGTGCCAGACAGACTCGTGCTCATCATACGAGACTTCTTGTTGAACCGTTCGTTTCGATATCGAGTAGAGGGAACTCGTTCTCGTCCCCGTCAACTGACCGCCGGAGTCCCGCAAGGCTCCGCGCTCTCCCCGTTATTATTTAGTTTGTATATCAATGATATACCCCGGTCTCCGGAGACCCATCTAGCGCTCTTCGCCGACGACACGGCTATCTACTACTCGTGTAGGAAGATGTCGCTGCTTCATCGGCGACTCCAGATCGCAGTAGCCACCCTGGGACAGTGGTTCCGCAAGTGGCGAATAGACATCAACCCCACGAAAAGCGCAGCGGTGCTCTTCAAAAGGGGTCGCCCTCCGAACATCACTTCGAGCATCCCACTCCGTAGTAGGCGCGCAAACACCTCCGCCGTTAGTCCCATCACTCTCTTTGGCCAGCCCATTCCGTGGGTCTCGAAGGTCAAATATCTAGGCGTCACCCTCGACAGAGGGATGACATTCCGTCCCCATATAAAAACGGTACGCGACCGCGCCGCGTTTATTCTAGGACGACTCTATCCAATGCTTTGTAGTCGAAGCAAACTGTCCCTCCGTAATAAGGTAACTCTCTACAAAACTTGTATACGCCCCGTCATGACGTATGCAAGCGTAGTGTTCGCTCACGCAGCCCGCACCAACTTGAAATCCCTTCAGGTTATTCAATCACGATTCTGCAGGATAGCCGTCGGAGCGCCTTGGTTCCTTAGGAATGTGGATCTCCACGACGACCTGGAGCTCGACTCCCTTAGTAAGTATCTACAGTCGGCATCGCTGCGCCATTTTGAGAAGGCGGCACGACATGAGAACCCTCTCATCGTAGCCGCTGGAAATTACATACCCGACCCAGTAGACCGAATGGTAAACCGTCGACGTCGCCCAAAGCACGTCATTACGGATCCTCCTGATCCATTAACGGTGCTTTTAGGCACCACAAGCACCGGTCACCGTCCTCGTCGAACCCGTCGCTTGCGACGAAGGGTTCGACGAGCAAACTAACCCATAGACACAGCCCACTGAGTTTCTCGCCGGATCTTCTCAGTGGGTCGCGTTTCCGATCCGGTGGTAGATTCTGCGAAGCACTGCTCTTGCTAGGGTCAGTGTTAGCAACTCTCCGGTTGAGCCCCGCGAGCTCACCTACTAACGTTAGGGCGAAGCTGAAATAGCCTCTCAAGGCTATCAGCATAGGTAGGGAAAAAAAAAAAAAAAAAAATGTCTTTTTTTTATTGCTTAGGTGGGTGGACGAGCTCACAGCCCACCTGGTGTTAAGTGGTTACTGGAGCCCATACACATCTACAACGTAAATGTGCCACCCACCTTGAGACATGAGTTCTAAGGTCTCAGTATAGTTACAAACGGCTGCCCCACCCTTCAAACCGAAACGCATTACTGCTTCACGGCAGAAATAGGCAGACTGGTGGTACCCTACCGCGCGGATTCATAAGAGCTCCTACCACCAGTATAAAGTATGCAATTATTGTGCTGCTGATAAGTCTAATAAAATGAGCATCCAACGTCACATTTATCGAGTTGAGTCGTGACGAAGCGCTCTGTCTAATTCCGTCGAGTGTATGGGCGTGGGACAAACGGGACATCAACATCGTTGACAACACGAAGCTTGCGGGTTTGTCTTTAGATTTTTTTAAATAATAAATGTACAATTTTAATAATTATTAGTATTTGTGTATGTATATGTATGTATGTGTGTATGTGTATGTAATATATACACTAGCCGTACTCGCCCGCTTCGCTGGGCATTTAAAATTAACATTATTATTTATTGTCATTATCATTATAGAGTCCAACACTCATATAAATATTAGCCTATCCATTAAGTACATGTATTTTCTACATGGATGCCAAGTTTCAAGTCAATCGAATGCACAATTCAGTAGTTATAACGGAACATCCGTAAAAACCACTGTAGATTTATATATTAGTATAGATATATTACCTATATATTTCACTGGATTGGTACACCGCATGTAATTCATTTCCAAATGATTCTTGTCCACCTGATTGTTGTCTGGAAGAGATCGCTCTTAGCGATAAGACTGACAATTGTACTTTTTTGTATGTAATGTATGGCATTGTTTATTAATTTTTTTGGTGTACAATAAAGAATACTCTATCTATCTCTCTCTCTCTCTCAATTTTTTAAAAGCCAGAATGTTCACGCCACAGTCCCAGTCGGATTGGCATTATATGCCTACAGCCAAAATACTTTAGAGCTAAAAACACTCTCGAATAATTAAAAAAAAAAGAAACTTACCTCACTGCAAGGATCCGACGTTTGACACCCGATGACAAAAAATTTAAGACATGCAGTATAAAAAAAAAGTAATAGATTTTATAAACCTAGAGAACACACTTTTTATATGTATTATTTACCATATCAGACTTCATAGGAATGATCGGGGCCGATAATCCTTTTAAGTACTTTATCAGTCATTAATTTCATGATGGCTATGAAATCTTCCATCGAGGTATCCTTATATACACTGCGCTGTCTTTAGCTCATTTAACTCTTTGACTTCAACTGTCGAATTGAGTTCTTTAAAATCTCAAGCTCTATTAAGTGCTTGTTTTCACTCTTTAGCCTTGGTTGCTGTCGGCCAGTGTTGTTAAGTGCCAATTCAGAAGCTATTGAAAAATTCAGAGTCCAGAGTCCAAAGAAACTCTGCATATGCATATATTATACCTTTAGTAATAAGGAAGGCTAGTCAGTGCTCATTACTTTTCTTTTTTTTATTGCTTAGCTGCGTGGACGAGCTCACGGCCCACCTGGTGTTGCGTGCTTACTGGAGCCCACAAATATCTACAACGTAGACGCGTCACCCACCTTGAGATACAAGTTCTAAAGTCTCAATATACATAGTTACAACGGCTGCCCCACTCTTCAAACCGAAACGCATTACTGCTTCACGGCAGAGATAGGCAGGGCGGTGGTACCTATCCGCGCGGACTCACAAGTGGTCCTACCACCAGTAATTACTTACTGCATAGTTGCGCGCATAATTTTTTAAGCGTAATAAAACCTTAAACCCTTTGCATAATTCTTTAAACCTTTTGTTTAGAAGGGCATGTGTTTCGATCATAATTTGTAACTAGCACCGTCTATGGGTCTTTAAGCCAAAGTCTATTTTGAAAATATGATTCATATATATACTAAGCTGGAGCAAGTACATCCAGACCTTTTGGTGCAGTAGAAACACTACACCAATACAACTATAAAATATGAATACTTTTAAAACACGTACAACATCTCATTCCTATCCAAACTTTTTTTTAATTAGTAAATAATACACGCGATTCTGTTCCCATCGAGGTTAAACAGATGTCAAGCAAATTTAAACTTAAACCGTACGATTTTAATAAACATTCTTGCATATTCCTCGAAACGTGACTCATAGGATATAAAATTTTAGTGGACCGTATGTTATCATCAAAACAAGGCTAATAAAAGACCCACTTTGTGAAATATAAATAGGATTGCTTCAAGAGAACACCACGCTCTAAAACTTAGACTAACACACAAAGAGAGACCCCAACGGTGATAGTTTAAATAAAGACTAAAAAACTAATAAGCATTATTAAATAAAATTATTTCTTCTAGATTTAGATATAATTAAATATGAGTAAGTAACATTAAAAACCAGTCAATTGCACAATACCCTATTTACCGCGAGCCAAAAAAGCACACAAAAGTCAACTGAAAATGAAACACCGATTCGCGTGGTGAGTCTGTTCTAAGCTCAAAAAACCAATAGCACCATCCTATCCATTTCTACCAAAAAAACGTATAGAAATATATACCGGTATAGATACCGAAGTAACCTATAATAATACGTGAAACAAAAACTTTGTATCCTTTTTTATGTAAATTGCGCGACAGAGGAATCTGAAATTTCCCACACTTATAAAGAATATAGATAAGAAGTGCAGAATGCTAATTCTTTTTTAAATTATGCATTAAAAATACGTTAAATCAATAAAAAAAACACTACACACACTACCATGAATTTGACACACACAAGCATAAAATAATTTACTCTTAGGTTTATCGTTAAACTTCTGTCATTGTGTAAGTCTGTAGTCAAATTGAGAATAGATTAATATTGTTTGTCTTTATATATTTGTCTATAGTGTAGTTGTGGCGAAATCTGTAATAAGTATGTATAATATGACAATAGAACCTTGTTAATGTTCAAACTTATAATTTCAATTAATTAGAGTCGAATTTCGACTACTGGGGGACTACTAGTAACAATAGAATGACATAATATATTTTGTAATCAACTGAAACCAGCGTTTATCTGGATGTATGCATGCGTTTGTATTGAAGCGAACAAAGTTGTTAAATTTATTACAAAGCCCTGTAATAAAATGTCATAAATGTATTGGAGAAATAATTGAAATCGGCTAGTAAATTTCTAAGACATTCGATTCGGCAATTTAATAATAAAGTAATCTCGCACTGATAATTAGGAAAATTGAAACAGTTGATGATGTTACCTAAAATTAATTTTAAATTCCAGCAAGGTCATGCCGCTGCCGTTGCTAAGGAGGTGCTGTGGATGCCTCCCCCTCGAAGCCGGCTGCTTCATGCTCTGCATAGCATCTACTGTGAGTGAACAATAAACAATCATCGTCAGACGTCCATTCCTAAGCCTCCTTAAAGTTCATATAATGATCAGCATCCAACGTCGGTGATTAAGGAAAGCCAATGCACGCTGCGTCTTTCACACATCACTATGGTAAATTAACGGATCACCATCCCCGTCGAACTCGTCGATTAGGACGAGCGAACTAACCCATAAACACAGCCCACTCGAATTCGAAATAAACAAAGGAACTAAATACTACATCATAGCCAAAACAAAAAATAAATAAACGAACAACTCTTTGAGCTAATAAAAAAACCTAATGATTAAAAATCATGAAGAATATGAACAGCGTGTGTCATGAATGTGGTGAGAAAAAACCCACCCACACACCCAGCCCACAGAGTTTCTCGTTAGATCTTCTCAGTGGGTCGCGTTTCCGATCCGGTGGTAGATTCAGCGAAGCACTGCTCTTGCTAGGGCTAGTGTTAGCAAATTTCCCCAGGTTGAGCCCATAAGCTCACATATCCACCCCTCCAGGAATACCTGGAATAGCCTTTTAGGATACCAACGGATAGGTAGAAAAAAAATATCGTAAATGCACCCACCCACCTTGAGACATGAGTTCTAAGTCTCAGTTGTAGTACAACGGCTAACAGTACACATACAATTGGCAAAATCCCTAAATTATTGAATCCCTGTTCTATTTTACAAACTCACAATTTTTTTTCTCGATTTTTGGTTCTCGAACCAATTGTTCCCGAACGTGAAAGATCGGAAGATAATAACTATTTTAAGTGCTCAATAAAAACCGAACGATATAATAAACATTGGTAATAAATTTATACGCACTACAATAGGAGTACGTGACCGCACATTTAACGCCCTGTTTATGCCTTCAGAACAATAAAGATGATTGATTATTTTTAATATTCATAGATATATTCTGTAAGATAAGATAAAAGAATAGACTCGAGCAATTCTGCAAGATGAGACAAAAGAATTTCAATATGTTCAAATTCGCCAACAACAACAAATATTTTCTTGGTAGTGTAGGTCAGCTATCTCACTATCCAGCTGATGTTAGAAACGACCGTAGCCCAATGCCACTGCCCCTAATTGTGACATAAGATTAAAGACCCAATGGGGTTCTTTCTTTATATTGTTTTGCTTTCTTTATTATTATTTATTAAATGTGTGGATGAGCTCACAGCCCACCTGATGTTACGTAGTTACAGGAGCCCATAGACATCTACAACGTAAATGCCGCCACCCACTTTGAGATGTGAGTTCTAAGGCCTCAGTATAGTTACAACCAAGGGCGGATCCAGGGGGGGGGGTCATGGGGGTCATGACCCCCCCCTGAGCTGGTCCCTAGGTGGACCACATATTGAACATAATGATTTTAGGACACAATATATTGTTGCTCCTTATATTGCTCCTTAATTAATTTAATATAATATAATAACTTTGTATGATGGCAAATGTTTGGGAACGAACGCATCGAAAATTTGAATTTTACCGCGCCGCACTCGCGCGCGCTTGTCGACTACGTAACGTCTAGGTCTTTCTCTACGTTGCGCAGACTTAAATCGTGGCTAAGATCTTCAATGGTTGAAGATCGCCTAACCGGACTGGCACTTCTCCACGTTCATAAAAACGTACCCATTGACGTAAATGACGTAATAACGCGTTTCGGGAAAAGACGTAAAAGAAAAATTGATTTTGTTATTTAAATACCTAGTCAGGTCATAAGTATTGTCACACAGTAAAAACTTTTCTTTTAGAATGCTGGCCACAAAAAAGTTTATTGAATTCGAAATTCGAATTGTTCATGAAAATAAAAATGTATACTTTTAGAATGTTACTCATTTTTAAATATGGAGTGGATCCTTAAAGAAGACCGTGTTGCAGTTATGCGTTGCATCGTTGCGGTTACGCGCCAATTCAAATTTTTAACATACTGAAAAATTTGAATATAACCAAAAGATTCGTTTATCGTACCATCAAACGATACAATGAAGACTCTAGTGTAGATGACAGGTCAAGAAGTGGTCGCCCTCGGTCTGTTAGGACTCCAGCAGTGATAAAAGCTGTGAAGGCGCGAATTCAAAGAAATCCCAAACGTAAGCAGAAACTGTTGGCCCTTCAGATGGGGTTAAGCAGAACCACGGTGAAAAGGGTGTTAAATGAAGACTTAGGGCTTCGGGCATATCGAAGAAAAACAGGACATCGTTTGAATGCTCGTCTAATGGACCTGAGACTGAAGAGATGCCGCGCTTTGTTGAAGCGGTACGCGGGAAAAAAATATCGGGAAATTCTTTTTTCGGATAAAAAGTTTTTACCGTAGAAGAGAGCTACAACAAACAAAATGATAAGGTGTACGCACACAATAGTGAAGAAGCGAGCAACCGTATTCCGCGTGTCCAACGAGTTCATTTTCCATCCTCGCTCATGGTATGGTTGGGAGTTTCTTATTGGGGCTTAACAGAGGTACATTTTTGTGAGAAAGGTGTAAAAACGAATGCAGTTGTGTATCAAAATACAGTCTTGACGAACCTTGTGGAACCTGTTTCTCATACCATGTTCAATAATAGGCACTGGGTATTCCAACAAGATTCGGCGCCAGCTCATATAGCGAAGAGCACACAAGACTGGCTGGCGGCGCGTGAAATCGACTTCATCCGGCACGAAGACTGGCCCTCCTCCAGTCCAGATTTGAATCCGTTAGATTACAAGATATGGCAACACTTGGAGGAAAAGGCGTGCTCAAAGCCTCATCCCAATTTGGAGTCACTCAAGGCATCCTTGATTAAGGCAGCCGCCGATATTGACATGGATCTCGTTCGTGCTGCGATAGACGACTGGCCGCGCAGATTGAAGGCCTGTATTCAAAATCACGGAGGTCATTTTGAATAAACTTTAGTGTCATAAGAATCTATGTTTTGTTAAGTTCATTTTGGTATATGAATGGTTACATAATGGATAAACTTGTTTCAATTATTTTACATTAAACATGTGACAGAATTTATGACCTGACTAGGTATAAGTATTTTGTCTGTTTCTATTTTGTTTGTTGGAAACCCTTGTGGTAGCACTTTTGCGGAGTTTTGCGTCATACCCCTCGACATACCTCTAGCTGTTATGACAAACCATTCACCACGGTTATGGAATATAAATAAGCTGCCTCATTCCGGGCGTGATAGTGCTTCTCTGGATGTCTTCAAGAGAAGATGACAATATGTACGTGTATATGTACAAGTTATTATGTGTTAAGTTTTTCAAGTGTACAATAAAGAATAAATATTTTTAAGTACAGTACTTACGTACATTATTAAAATACCTACTTTTTACTTGTATCTTTTGTTCTCAAATTTAAATTATAAGTTCTTGACTTGACCATGACTATGTGACCCCCTCCTGGCACCAAAGCTGGATCCGCCCTTGGTTACAACACCCTACCCTTCAAACCGAAACGCAGTACTGCTTCACGGCAGAAATAGGCAGGGTGGTAGTATCTACCCGTGCGGACTCACAAGAGGTCCTACCACCAGCGTATATCGTTATCAATTGCTCAAATCAATTGATAAAATGAGCTATGGAATGGCTATGGAATGAGCTCCCCTCCACGGTGTTTCCCAAACGCTATGACATGTCCTTCTTTAAAAGAGGCTTATGGAGAGTATTGAGCGGTAGGCGGCGGCTTGGCTCTGCTTCTGGCATTGCTGAAGTCCATGGGTGACGGTAACCACTCACCATCAGGTGGGCCGTATGCGCTTCTGCCTACAAGGGCAATAAAAATAAATAAATAAAAGTATATGCATTCCATCGTGACGAAGGATTATCCGGCTTTATTTTTGATGTTTTGGGCTTCATGTGGGATATTTTCAGATGGCATGTGTAGCGAACATAGCGGCCGGTGCGTGGAATCTCCCGAGGCACAGAGACCGCGAACCAGAGGACAACCTTATATCCATGAGCATGATCATGTTCTCCTCATTATCAGCTATCGGGAATATCGTTGCTTTGTTCGGTATATGGCTAGTGAGTACCATGTATCCCTTCAATTTTATACTTTAATATTTTTAATTGCAGAATAGCATCAGAATTAAACTTGCAGCCGCTTAGTTCACCTGCAAAGATCTTTTTTTTTGTCAAGAGGCGTGTGGAAACGAAATTCCTATAACAAAATTTCATAGGCACGATCTAATGTTCTTCTTCTAGCGTAATTCGAAAAGAGTCGTCATACGTAGCTATCGTGCTAAGCAGTTTGTAGAGAGTGCTTCTGGATGAAGACAACACAACATTCTCATTATTTCGTTACGCCGATTGAAAATTCAAATTGACAATAAATTTGGTAGTACTGTAAAAAAATATTGGGCATCCTTTTACAAGCCTGCATGGGTTGATAAAACTATCCTGCTTGTATCTGCTGGGAATCAGTCATGTGTACCGGTTTGTAAGGTGGGACAGTCTCTCTACAACAAAATGTTTCGGCCTCATGTCTCAAAGCAGCATAACGTTATGATCTCTTGAGTTCCATTACCGATATACAGCAGTAAATAATCAAGTATATTTACGCTTTCAATATTAAGTTGTAAACAGAAAGAATATTTCGATTTTTCAGAAAAGGCCCGGAAACCTACAGTTGTCCTTAGTGTTCAACTCGATTTTCATCTTATGCATATTCTTGGTGTCAATAGTGACCTGTATCTTCAGGATGGATGAATTCCTCAAGCTACCCGGGAACATAGCTCTCGTAGTGGTAACGCTTATAGCTGGAGCAGGTATGTATTTTATACGCGTACTTTATTACAGTCTCAACACTAGGAACAACATGGCGGCGATGCAAGATCCCGCCAAAAAAGTTAACCTTTATTACAAACTTGACTTTGTAAATTGCTATTGTTAGTAAATTTGAAATGGATACAATATTTTTGGCTTCGGGACTGTTCTTACAGCTTAATTACTGTCCATCATCACAAAGTGGAAGTCGTCATCCATCTTGAAACACGAGTTGAAAACTCAACTATACGATGTATCCGCTATATCATTCTTCGAAATGAAAGGATAATACGACGATTATAAACATATTTAAAAAAAAAACGTTCAGTTTCCTACATAAGAGTCCACGGGGGTAGATACCACTAGTCTTCTTATATATTGCCGTATAGTCTATAATATTAAGACCGGTCACAGTCCCCGCCGAACCCGTCGCTTGCGACGAAGGGCTCGACGAGTAAATTAACCCATAGACACAGCCCACTGAGTTTTTCGCGGGATCTTCTCAGTGGGTCGCGTTTCCGATCCGGTGGTAGATTCTGCGAAGCACGGCTCTTGCTAGGGCCAGTGTTGGTAACACCTCCGGTTTGAGCCCCGTGAGCTCACCTACACGTTAGAGTAACACTGAAATAGCCTCTCAAGGCAATAAGCATAAGTAGGAAAAAAATATATACATATTTTAGTCTACTTACCTATTGCACAATAATGGATAACGTTAATATCCTTTCTATTTCAGTTTATTCACTGTACTACTTGACGGTGGTCAATAGTTTGTATCGGACCATGAAAATGTCTTACAGCGAAAGCGCTCTGCCGATTTGAGAGAAAAATAAAGCATCAATTGTTAATTGAAAATTTGTATTGGTTAATAAGCAACCGGACACAAATGTGGAAACAATCTAAAAACACTTATACAGGAACAAGTATAAGTGTTTTTAGATTGTAAACGAACGCTCGCTCTTAATTTTTGTACAATAATAATAATAAATGTTTGAAATCGTTAAAGAAAATCTTTTTTTTTATTGCTTAGATGGGTGGACGAGCTCACAGCCCACCTGGTGTTAAATGGTTACTAGATCCCATAGGCATCTACAACGTAAATGCGTCACCCACCTAATATCTATATATATCTATAAAATCTCATAAAATATTTTTTTTTACTACAACCTCATCGCTAATCGCAAATGACGTCATATGTGGTTGATCCTTGTATGTGTAATAGTGTATAATGACGTGTATGGTTGAGCCTTGTAAATATAATAGTGTATTTAGCTCTTCGATTATTTTGGCCACGAATGACGTCATTCGCTGTGAAGTTGCGCTCAGGCGAGCTTTGTAAAATTTGCGTGGTGATTTGAAAAAAGAAGATCTCCTGTAGAGATGGTCTGTAACAGGTGAAATTAGAGAGTTCCATATGTTCCTGTTCCAGTGAAAGAACAGTCCCAGCCTAGCCTGTTCCAAAATAACAGCCAGATCCAATATAACAGCCTGTTCCAAAAGGCGAAAAGAGCATGTTACAAACTCTTTGGGAACAGGATGTATATGCTATCTTTTTCTATTTCTGTACGTGAAAAGGGAAAAGAGC
This sequence comes from Bombyx mandarina, assembly GCF_030267445.1. Classification (NCBI taxonomy): domain Eukaryota; kingdom Metazoa; phylum Arthropoda; class Insecta; order Lepidoptera; family Bombycidae; genus Bombyx; species Bombyx mandarina. The sequence goes on along the minus strand of NC_143224.1, from coordinate 2,477,344 downwards.
TTGTTTCAAACTGTTTTGTTTCTGGCTTTTTGCTATGGAACGGAACAACGCAACATATGGAATATTGTGGAACAGTATTATTAGATTGCGTATTCTAGTTTGTTAAAATGTAACAATATTGGGCTATTCGGGCAAAACGATGTTCTTAATTTAATTTACACCCGATTTTATACGGAACTCATTTTAATTACGTAAGAATTCGTGTGGGCGCTATCATCGTGACACGGCATTTCAGTTCTGGATGAAGGTAAGAAAATTAACAGTTTTTTATTGCTTAGACGGGCGGACGAGCTCACGGCCCGCCTGGTGTTAAGTGGTTACCGGAATCCATAGACATCTACGACCGTGCCTCTCTACCACTTTTTTTTATTTTTATTGCTTAGATGGGTGGACGAGCTCACAGCCCACCTGGTGTTAAGTGGTTACTGGAGCCCATAGACATCCACAACGTAAATGCGCCACCCACCTTGAGATACAAGTTCTAAGGTCTCAAATATAGTTACAACGGCTGCCCCACCCTTCAAACCGAAACGCATTACTGCTTCACGGCAGAAATAGGCAGGGTGGTAGTACCCACCCGCGCGGGCTCACAAGAGGTCCTACCATCAGTAATTACACAAATTATAATTTTGCGGATTTCATTTTTATTACACGATGTTATTCCTTCACCGTGGAAGTCAATCGTGAACATTTGTTGAGTACGTATTTCATTAGAAAAATTGGTATCCGCCTGCGGGATTCGAACACCGGTGCATCGCTTCAACACGAATGCACCGGATGTCTTATCCGTTAGGCCACGACGACTACATAACTTGTTCTGCGCTCTTGCTTGACGCTGAGGCTCAAGCGGAACGTGACACTTTTTCGTGCGTGTTCATCAATTTATAAGATGTCATAAAAACCTAATATATTAAAAATCACGAAGAATACGAACAGGATGTGACCTAAATGCGCTGCAATTATTAGTGTACGTATTGGTTTAAAGCTTTAGTTTTCAGTGGCAACAGTTCAAATCGTGTTAGTGACTTCCTTAGAAGGTTGAAGATAACTCAAGCAAATTGCGACATATTTAGGTCACATAAATGACAAATGAACAAATAAATCTAATATTTATATGAGTGTTGGACTCCCTACACAAGTTGCGGGGGCGTTAATGATGGGAATCTTTGGGAGGGTGAGAAATAATAAAGTTAATTTTAAATGCCCAGCGAAGCGGATGGGACAAGCTAGTATAATAATATGAATAAATCTAAACCTATTTATGTATGTTTGTCAGTCTCTGGTACCCATAGCACAGGGAATCCTAATTTGGGGCCGGATAACCATGCGTGATTTGTTACCAGTTATTTATTTATTATTACTTAAATCACTAAGCTAATCATGTCATCTTTAATGTACTAGTCAAAAAAAAGAGTATGTTTGTACAGACCTAACGTTGACTTGTTACCTTGAATAAATAGTAATAAACGATTGATTTAATAGAAATGCCATTATTTTAATTTAATAAGATATACCGTGTTTCAAACGGTTTCAAAAGTGCCTAAACATTCATAGTGCTTTAATATTTATTGTGCCTTGTCTTTGTTAATTTTATAAGTAGTTTGTTGAAGTACTTAGCCTCTAATGAATGTATCAGTATATTTTTTTTTTTTATCCATTTAATAATATAACTTTAATTTTATAATAAAACAAATCAAAATAATTTAACATAAATCAACTCACACAGTAGAACAAATCTTCCAATGCGCTTGAAGGAGGCACAGTTCCCAAGATACTGGCTACGTTACCTCGTTGGACAGCCAGACTCACTCTCTGTGCAAAGTACCAGCCAGCCTTAGCATCACGTGTAACCACCTCCTTCAAGCGTTTGGAAATTTATGACAAAAATTTCTTTGCTTCAGGGCCCCAAGGGCCCATCTTCTCAACCGCGAAAGGCAAAAAAGAATAAGAAGACCCCAAACCCGAATACTTCCGCTTTTTTGAAATTTCTTTTATTAAAATAAAAATATACTAGCTCGCTGAGTGTGCTTCTGCGGATATTCTCAATTGTGTTTTTTTAAGGGACAATAATAAAATATAAAATATAGTTTAAGTTGAAATAAATAATTTGTATCTGAATTGTGTAATTTTATTATTTTTGTATTTATTTGAATTGCTTTACCACGAATCTATGTAGTTTCGGTCTCACGTCTAAGTGCTGCTGACAGCGGACACACACCTGCCATTGCTGACGTCTGTGCGCGACTGTTACCAGTCACCGGATGCTGATCCCACTACTGTGACGACGAAAAAAATCATTTAAAAAAGTCAACCATTAAAAAGAGTCAACAACATTTAGAGGCTTAAGTTCCAATAAATGATTACGAAATATTCTCAATATTTTTTTTTATTGCTTATATGAGTGGACGAACTCACAGCCCACCTAGTGTTAAGTAGTTACTGGAGCCCATCGACATCTACAACGTAAATGCGACCTTGAGATATAAGTTCTAAGGTCTCAAGTATAGTTACAGCGGCTGCCCTGCCCTTCAAACCGGAACGCATTACTGCTTCACGGCAGAAATAAGTAGGGCGATGGTACTTACCCGCGCAGACTCACAAGAGGTCCTACCACCAGAATAAAAGATTAAAAGTCTCGAGAATAACGTATCATTTTATTTTATTTTATATAACCTTAATGCATTTAACAAAGCGTTGTACAACATTCACAAACATTAATATTCTATGTAAAAAAATTAAATTCAATTTACGATATAAATAAATAATAATATTTGAACGACAATTAAAGCGTTGTAATTGATCAATAGTTTTGCCTTAGTAAACGCCCGCCTATGGTCGTATAATAATGTCGAGCTTAACGTTTTTTTTTAATTGATTGCTTAGATGGGTGGACGAGCTCACAGCCCACCTGGTGTTAAGTGGTTACTGGGGCCCATAGACATCCACAACGTAAATGCGCCACACACCTTGAGATACAAGTTCTAAGGTCTCAAGTATAGTTACAACGGCTGCCCCACCCTTCAAACCGAAACGCATTACTGCTTCACGGCAGAAATAGGCAGGGTGGTGGTACCCACCCGCGCGGACTCACAAGAGGTCCTACCACTAGTAATAAAACAAGAGGTCCTACTACCAGTAATTCACAAGAGGTCCTACCACCAGTAATAAAAAATTGTCAACGAAATGTGTTTCGGCCTGTCTCAGACTCTATTAAGTGCTTCTTAAGTACTTAACACTTTAACTCCCATGTAGGTCACCGGTGACCTACGCGGCGCACTGAAGTAATTGTGTCAATTTCTCTCCTCGATCTTCTTACTAAGGGGCCGAAATATCTAGAAGACTCTAGGAAAAACTAATCCGAAGTTACTGAGAATGAATCATATTGAATACATTGAAAAACAAAAGAAGGAAAATTTAAGCAACCCATGGATTGCTTGGTAACAAATCGACATAATTACTTCAGTGCGTCAAATAGGGTTAAAGAGTTTATAGACATCAATCACCGCGTGTTGTCAGCGAGATGAGTAAGAGAACTAACTATACTTGAGACCTTAGAACTTGTATCCCAAGGTGGGTGGCGCATTTACGTTGTGGATGTCTATGGGCTCCAGTAACTACTTAACACCAGCTGAGCTGTGAGTTCGTCTACCCAACAAAGCAATAAAAAAAAAAAAGAAACAAGAAGCCCATATTAGATTATGCTTGAAAACTTCTTACTCGTCTCTTGAACTTGGCTTAATAATACATAAATACATTTATTCCAACAATATCTTCCAATTTAATGATAAGTGTGTGTTCAAAGACAATTATAACTTAACTAGCTTAAATTTTTGTATTAAAATGTAAAAAATAAAATACAATTCCGCATTGCCATAAATGAGCGTTTACTCGCAAACAGCAGACACGTTTTCGGTCATATTGCAAAAACAAGCCAACAAAAAAAACATACACCCACATCCACACACACGTATTGTATGTACTATCAGGTGAACGGAAGTAAGAAACCACATCCATTCAAAGTTGCGAATCGTGGACATAATTATAACGTTTTAAAATTATTTTTACAATTTAATTTGTTTGTTGTCATTATATTATTTCCAACGCTTCGAATTAACCTATCACCCAATTTACACCAAAGACAGATGCCCGACAAAATCGGGTCAAAATCGCCTATATCGCTACGTAAAACGACTTTCGTAAATACAGTCAAAATCTGTTATAACGACATCGAAGGGACTGCTCATATTCAGTCGTAAAAACCGATAGTCGTAACAACCGGTGATGTTTAATGTGTATCGTGCAAGTACAAACAAATCGATAGGGAATTATTGGAAAAACATATTTACATAATACGCGATTTTTCTTCAATATTAATTTGTTTTATTTTTCTTTGCGACATTTTGAAAGTTTCACGAATAACTCCACAAAGTTTTGGTGCGTTTTGTGTATAAATAAGTAATAAACTAACTGAAGAGATATGAAGAAGCGGTCTTTGACTCTACCGCATGCACGTGTTTTGTTTCTAAGAATTAGAAAAGACCCTACACTAAACTAAATCCTATTGTTTTCTTTCCTGATTTTAATAGCCATTGAAGACAAATGTGGATACCTATTCAAATTGTTTACAATACAGCTTAGCCGATCGTTCTAACAGATCGAATTCTCCGAAATATTAGTTAAATGTGGTCGTTTTATGAGGTATGTCGTTATAAGCAATGTCGTATAAAGCAATGTTTTTAATAAGGCGGTCATATGGCATTCAGCCGGGACCTTTGTTCTAGGTTGTTATAACCGGCATGTTGTTCTAAACGATGTCGCAGTAAACGGTTTTGACTGTAATTACATTTTACAATAAAAAACGTAAGATTAAATCGTAAAAATAGTTTTAAAATATTTGTCATTAAAAGCACGTGCACGTTTTTTTTTATATTGCTTAGATGGGTGGACGAGCTCACAGCCCATCTGGTGTTAAGTGGTTACTGGAGCCCCTAGACATTTACAGCGTAAATGCGCCACCTACCTTGAGATATAAGTTCTAAGGTCTCAGTATAATTACAACGGCTGCCCCACCCTTCAAACCGAAACGCATTACTGCTTCACGGCAGAAATAGGCAGGGTGGTGGTACCTACCCGCGTGGACTCACAAGCGGTCCTACCACCAGTAACGTGTAGCTTCAACAAATTCGAGACATTTGGCGATAGTCATATCGGAGTATGATCAGTTTTCCGTATGAATGGAATGTTTATATCGAATTTACCATGAAACCATGCCCTCAAATTCCATTCCTTTTCTTAGATCTATTGTCCGTTTTCATGTGTGTTTTTGCAGGACTACTTGTTTTTAGTAGATAAAAATTTACATACAACCTTCACTCGTAAAACGATTTGCAATATGACCGTTAATACTTTAGCTATTTAAAATCACTAACACCGACATTACATTATTTCGTTTCTTACAAAGGATACAGATAATTCTATAAATGTTAGTAAAAAATACAAGAAGACCCTTTATTTCATTTTAGTAGATATGTGAAAAAGAATACCTTGTTTTAAGGGCTTCTCATATTTTAGATTCCGAGGGACGAATAAACAGAATAATGCATTTTTCTCGGTTTTGGCGAGTCCTATATATAATTAAAATGAATTTTACGGTTTAGCTTTTTACGGTTTGACCACATGCCCGACCGTGACAACTGTAACTCAATTCGAAACATTCGAAAGTATATAATGAATATTAAAAAAAACTAACTATATTAAACCACTCAGTTAACTGATCAAGTTTAGACCAATTTCATTTGTCTTCACGAGTTGGTAATTAGTATAAAGAGTGTTCTTTTAATTTTCAAATCCATTTCTCGCCCACATTGACTAACGAGCATGCAACCGAATCAATTATTTGGCCAATCTCAATTAAATTCTTAATAAAGATCGCGAGCAGAATATTCAAAATTGCATGCATTAGAGAAACTGTCAAAGTCGACATTCGTAAGCAAAGATGTCCTTTAAGTCGAGAATATCGTAAAATTTTGATAGTAATGAAAAAAACATCTGCCTATTTGCCCCTCCGAACTAGAGTACAGAAATTGGACACAGTATCTATGATCTAGTTAAAGCGAAGGACGTATTATTGTCGTATTGTAACATGTCATAATATATTTCAACTATAGTACTTTCTACACACCGAATATACGATAATATAGTGTAGGCATAGAATAGATGTTCTAATTTATACACGATACATTTTGAAGGGAATTTCGATTTGGTCTCTGACATTATGACAAACGAAATATTACATACTTAATTTAAAGATATAAGCAATTAATCTAATTGATTTTTGATTTCGTTCTTTCAATTTAAATATAATTTTATGTGAAGGTAAACAATTTAAATTTTAAGAACTTTTTTTGAGAAAATAGTTTATAATTATATAATTACATATATGGCATATTCTAGAATTACTAAATAATAATAAAAGACTTAATTGCGTTTTTTGTAAAATATTAAGAAAACAACATTTAAAGCCTTTAATCTCCTTTTTAAATTATTATTTTAAGCAGTATTATTGATTTATGTAAAACTGAACTCTTATTCCCCCATGACAGACAGTTTCAGGTCAGTGAATCTGTCTAAGAAAAATCTTTTTTTAAAACAACAGATTTGTAAAAGTTTTTCTTAAAGATTTTTCTCTACACTTATTTAAATGTAAATAATACATGCGACATTAAAATTGTACAAAAATAGGGTACACTTAAAAAAATTTTTCACCACAAATTGGCCGTTTAGTATTTACATGAAACGACTTCAGTTTGAAATAGTTTTCCACATAACAATATCCAGAACCTTCATCCAAAATTAATAAATTCATTGTTTTTATTTTATGTGCAGTAGACAACCGCCTTGTGGTGCAGGGCATGATAGAGGGTACAAGACCGCGCGGCAGATCACCGTTACGATGGACCGACCAAATAAAGGCAGCTCTAAACGGTCCCGTTAGCGAGTGCACAAGAAGGGCCGCGGTACGCGAGGAATGGCGACGTCTGGTGAAGCGCACCACCAACCAAAGTGATGACCACGACCACTCTGCCAAGAGTGCATACGACTGAGAAGAAAAGACAACCGGGCGCATCAAATACAAAACAACCAAACATTTTATAAAGATTTCTAGAGTTTTTTGCGGATTTTACGAATCGTAGACTTAATTATAAGAACTTTTACGGACTACGAAAACTGTAAAATGTTCGAAACTGCACAAAATACGTAGATCAACGATCATTAAACTATATTATGAAAAATTAATGATAAATTTCAATATCACGAAAAAAACTTATTAATTCTAACATTTTTGACATCACTAACAACGCTTGTCATATGTGGAAATATTTTAATTTACGAGTAACGAAGTCCTGTTCAGCCTAATTTTGTAAATTTTGCGCGGCAAATTAAAAATAGAAACTGTCCGGTTGTCTATTGTCAAATATTGATTAAAATTAAAATAAGACTTGACCTAAAGGTCTTAGTTACCAGGTCATAAAATCACTTAAATCAAATAATGTAATAAATTCAGCAATATGTTCAAAGAACATTAAGTTGTATTGATAATAGTGAAAATAAATTATAATTCTTTAAATTTCAATAATCAAGAATCCAAGAAGTATGTGTGTAATAACTCTAAAATTAATTAACAAAATACTATTATATTACAGAATTAAATAATAATTAATACACAATTCTCTTGTATTTATAATGCATATGGCTCAAATGCATAAGATAATAAAACATAACAATTAACAATAAGAAATTTAAGATCTTAAATCTAATTAATGGAAGACTCATTATAATTTAAATTAACATAATTAGGTATTAACTGTTGTAGAAATAACATGAGAACATTATTATAAATTATGTTAATAACATTATTAACTTATTAATCTAAAGGAATATAAATAAATAATGAAATACTTCATGTATATTCCATACTGTTTTAAGCAGAATAAATTTTGATAAACGTTAATTATTAATTTTGTATCTGTGTGTATATTTAGTGAACATTGTAGCAAAGTACCGAGACAAAAACAGAGTGACGTCAGCCTTCAATTTTATTACTTGTATTATATTGAAGTGCTCTGAACAAATCAATTCAAGAATGAGTATAACAAGATTTGTTTACGAACAATATAAAAATAATACTTATTATTTTCTCGCTAAATTGAAATACTTGCTTACGGGTTTCTTTTTACAGACTTAGCGAGAAAGTCGAAATGATATTAAGAAGATTTTTTATTTATTTTCTTATTACAAAAACATATTTTATAACAATACCATCTTAGTTCAGCTTTACACGATTTTCATTATATACTTTAAAAATTTACAAGAAACTCGTCACAACCAGTTTTTAATTACAAATTAAGTTTTGACATTAATTAAATTCTGCAGCGACTTACCAATTATAAATCTGTTAGATAAAGTAATATTCGATACCACTAAAACTTATAAAAACTAATTGATTAAACTTTAAACATAAGTACTTAATATAAATATAAGTTTCACATTCAATCAAAATTTTTAAACATTTCAAAGTTGAGATACTAGATGCATTTGTTTGAATTTTCCTTATAGGACCGTCGTTTCAATAACACATGAGACTTGGCTCGAAATGGCGTACGATGTATTTTCAACTTATTCAAAATTCATTTAAACACAACAAATTACACTTAAAATCTAAAATAGGAACGAGAATTATAAATTACATTAAATTAACGGACGTATCAAACTTTCTATTTTTTCGTTCAAGAAATAAATTATTTTAAATAATTATTATATTATATTTTTCGCGCTAGGTAGTTGGCAAAATCTGTATTATTACAACAAATTGATTCGTCATATCTACACGCACAAAATTAACAAATGATTAGTTAAAAACAAAACATAAACAGTGTCATCAAAACGTTACTAATCACACACATTCTGAGATATGTTTAATTCTGTCTACGTAACAACATTTCTATCACATAACAAATATTACATTACAACTATGTAATACACAATTAATATGTTTGATTAAACACGCTTCCAACAGCTAGATAAAATACATTTTACTTTTTATAATTTTTTTACTCAAAGACATTGTGACTGCCGCGACCAATCTAGGGATACGTGATTTAAATTTCAAATAATTAATTTTGTATGGTGGTTTTCTTCAGAAACAAACTCACCGTTATACATATATTGCGTCAAATATTTTATCGAATTTATTTATATACCTACTAGAAATATTCGCAAAAAATAAAAACTGGTGTTTCGGCGGGAATGCATTCAGCTCACTCAACGCTAGAGCTCTAGCTAGGATTAGCAATTCTTTCAGGTCGAAACTCGTCCGCGCGTAGTTGAGATAGATAGCCCTGACATTTTTTATCTACCTAATCTTTTGGGCTACAAATGGGAAATAGAGATATAATGTATAAAATATTTTATTCTTATTGCTGCCCGGAGCGATGAACTCATGGCCCGTCTAATGTAAAATGGTTACCGAAAAACAACAGCGTAGATATCACAACGCGAATTGTGAATTGGGTGGCGTCCTACCCATCTCGAAATATAAATTCGAAATTTTAACTGAGAATGCGAATTAGATTTTTAAAACAGTTTTCGATATGTGCCCCGCAAATCCCGTCATTCAAATTCGAGAAACGCGTTTAAGTTATTGGTCAAATTCTGTTGACATCTTCATAGTTACCTTGCATCAGAAGTTTTACAAATATTCTTACAAAAAATACGGCCTCGAGAGCCTTGTAAAGGGATCTTAAGAATCGAAATAATCAATAAAAATATGTTCTAAAAGCTGGGCTTTTAAATTTAAAAGGTTCCAAATCGAAAAGCTATTATAAAATATGAATATGAAAAAAATAATTGCGTTTCACTTGCGATTTCTTCTGAATAGTTGTAATTACAGAACGCCATCTTCATTGATCGATATCAAGTAGCTTCGGATCACCACTATGTAGTAAAAGTTCTCAGCTGCAATAACGAAATCATAGAAATTAGATAAGTTTAAGCAACGGTGTTCTATAACCGTCCAAACATTGATAGATTTCATTTAATGTTAATGGGATAACAACACTAATGGTTGGATAAAACAATAAATGGATAAAACACTCAACACAACACAAACAACACAACGTTAATGGGATTATATTATAGTAAACCAGCCATTCCCAAAGTGGGCGATAACGCCCCCTTGTGGGCCTAAAGGGGGGCGGTAAGAGACCCAGAAAAAAATGGGGTCGTTGTGTAGATAGAGGCTTGAGAGGCGATTTGTAATTTCATTTAGGAGGACTCTTAGATACCGACTGAGCTCTCGCTGTAGTGGTTTTTGAGTAGGTGAAAAAATGGGGGCGCTAAAAAATAATTTATTCTCAAAGTGGGCAGTAGACCAAATAAGTTTGGGAACCCCTGTAGTAAATGGTTAATGCAGGTAATCGGCATCAGCAAAAGCAGGGGTTTAGCTGTGAATTATTAGGTTCCGGTTCGATTTAATTCGTAGTCCGCATCTTTGTGATAGTTATTTGGTATTCAACGTCTGGTGGATATTCTTATCTTGTTTATTTCAAGCATACAGGAGAAGGACTTCGTTTGATTTCACACATTAACACAGCTCTACAATGCATATCTTGGGAACGAAAATGTGTTTAAAACGGTATTAATTTTATTTCATAAGGAACTCACCTAAGAATAGTATTTGTGCGATGACATGGCCAGCCCCCATGTGAAACAGTGACTTCAGGAATCCAATGATGAACAGGACAAGGAAGATTATCCAGAAGATGCAGTACTTCTTCATTATTCCACATTTCTCCTGTAGAAATATTAACTCAGTCCGATTACCCGATTAATGTGTATAATATTTTTTTACTTTAATTGGCAGACAAGAATATGTGCCTGATGATGGATGGTCATCAATCATCATTATTGATAAACGTGCAATTTTTTGAGAACATCAATGTTGATCTACTCTTGGATGCTTGCTCAGACATCCGAAATACGGCATTGGCCTTTGTCATATCCCGTAAAGCGATTGTGTTGCGATAGTTTATTATAACCGTTACGACCACAAAAACGATTCGGTTATAACTTATGTGCTTTTTTTATAATTATTTTTTATGCCTACCTATTTCTAGTAACCTCGAAGGGTTATTTTAGCTTCACAGAACGTGTGGCATGAGCTCACAAGGCTCAGACTGGGAGACTTTGCTAACATCTGCCTAGCAGGAGCCGTGCTTTGCTGAATCTACTACGGGGTCGAAATCGCGAACTACTGAGAAGATCCGGCTAGAGACTCAGTGGACTGTGTCTGTGGGTTAATTTAAACGATGAGTCCTTCGTCGCAAGCGACGGGTTCGACGAGAAGGATGACCGGTGCTTGAGGTACCTAAAAGCACCGTTTGATCCGAAATGACACGTTTAGGGCGACGGCGACTGTTTACCGTTTAATCGTCTTTATTTCCAGTTCCGGCAGCTACGATAAGAGGGTTATCGTGTCACGTCGCTGTTTCGAAGAACTTGTTCGCTCAATTTTGCTTCTCACCTTTACAAAACTGTTAACCTAATAAATATGATTCATAGTTTGCTCTTATATTGGAACTGAATGATCCTGGTTTGCGTCGTGCATCAGTTAAACTTTTTTTTTCGTACTTAAGCTGAGAGCCTTGAGAGGCTATATCAGCGTAACCTTAACTAGTAGGTGAGCTCACGCGGCTCAAACCTGACGACGTTGCTAACACGAACCCTAGCAAGAGCCGTGCTTCGCAGAATCTACCACCGGATCGGAAACACGACCCACTGAGAAGACGCGGCGAGAAACTCAGTGGGCTCAGTTAAACTATCACTGGTTTCTTATGCTGGTCTAACATTCATGCGATTTCCTTGTGATTTTGCAGTTAGATTATTTTAGTTATTAGTTATTAGATTATTTTAGTTATTATATTTTAGTTAGATTATTGTTCCAAGCTCACCTTGTAAACAGCATAAACGAACACCAAATCGAAGAGAAACTTCACGAATAGAAGTACCACGAGCAGGATCACGATGGTGTAAACGACCGACGACATGGCGGCGTCAGCGTCGTCGCGCCTCAGTTGCGCTTCGGTCGCGCTCTTGATGTCCACAGCAAACGTTATTAGGATCACCGCGAGTACAAATGTCAATATCTAAAATAAATTTAATTTTTTATTAGGAAATTAGTATGAAAGGAATCTAATATCCTATACCTTTAAACGAGCAATTCTTGTATATTAATATCTATCTAATATATAAAATTCTCGTGTCACAATGTTCGTTCCCATACTCCTCCGAAACCGCTTGACCGATTCTCATGAAATTTTTTATGCATATTCAGTAAGCCTGAGAATCGGCTACTATCTATTTTTCATACCCCTAAGTGATTAGGGTTGTCCACCCCTAACATATTTTTTTTTATTTGGACTTTTTTTTTTGTTATATTGATGTATTATGTGGTTGAATGAGGTTTTTGTTATTTTTATTATATATTCCCTCAACGTTCATAGCGCTACATGCCTCTTTCACTCATTTACCACACTTACAATAAGTTAGTTTTTTTTCTACACTAGAAATTCCCTAGAAATCTTATATATGGCAAAACAATGTTTGCCGGGTCAGCTAGTACATGTATATAATCTGAACCTCGGAAACGGCTCCAACGATTTTCATAAAATTTAGTATACAGTGGATTTCGGGAGCGATAAATCGATCTAGCCACGATTTATTTTCAGAAAATGTTGTTTTATTCGTGTTTTCAATAATCAACTCTTCTCGACATCTATTGGCGAATAATAATATTATTTTTCTAAATTGAAGGCAACTAACCGCTTTAAAGACACAACCAGATGGCGTTATAAAAAAAAAAAAAAACGAGGAATGCTCGGTCATCATCTACTTTTTTTTTTATTGCCCTTGTAGGCAGACGAGCATACGGCCCACCTGATGGTGAGTGGTTACCGTCGCCCATGGACTTCAGCAATGCCAGGGGCAGAGCCAAGCCGCTGCCTACCGCTACCTAGCCGCTGCCTACCGCTACCTAGCCGCTGCCTAGTTAATATTAATACGTGAAGCATGCAGACTGCTAATATTTAAAAAAAAAACGCAAAAGAAAACATGAAATCAATTAAAAAAACATACAGACTACCATCTATTTGACACACAATAATATATTATATTATTTTGTTTATTGTTAAAGTCAAATTGAGAATAGTTTAATATTGTTTGTCTTTAATACAATTTTTCTATAGTGTATCCTTGGTGAAATGCGTGAATATAGAAGTAGTATAAGTGAGTCGTCTATTATCAAAGGTGGCAACCTGTGCATTTGGACAAAAAAAAATTATTGATATGTCAATACAGATTGATTTGAATATAATCGTCTCCTTCAAAAGATACGGTTCAAAACCTGCATTAAATAAAGGATAATAGTTAACCTGTTATTTATCTAAGATGTCGTTCCGAAGAGTTTTGTGACTGCCAATGGAATACAAAGTCAATAATTCGTTTTTCTGATTTACCAATCATTGTCCAAAAGTCAGATTGCCGGCTTTGATAATAGTCGACTCAAGTCTTTGAAAATAGAATCATAATAATGTTTAAACATTTTAAATTAATTATGGTCGAATGTCGAGTACTGGGCTACCACTAGTATATTTTAATACGTCAAGAAAAACGTTATACAAGTTTGGAGACATGGGAGACATAAAACTGAACTCAAATTATGGTTCTATGCGTGGTTCTATGGATATCAACAAGGATTGGTTTCGAACTTTACAAACAAAGAGTATTCGAGAAATTATAATATTATTACAAATAAATTAATATAAATTATTTTTATTATAAATATTAACAAAAATTACGTAATTTTAAAGTGAAATAGTTTTAGATTTCTTTTTATTGTGTACGTCGGGTTGTCTGATAAAAAAAAATACGTAATCTTAAAGTGAAATAGTTATAAAAAAAAATTATTGTATCCATCGGGTTGTCTGGTATAAAGTTACCGGTGTTTTTTTATAATAATGAATACGTACAGAGTTGATGATGCCCATCGTGATGCATCCACCCCGCAGGTTGAATACAAAACAGAATTTATCCAGCACCGGAAGCTCCATTCTTGCCTGGAATTTCAATTATAACTGGCTTATACATTTTGTTATCAATTAACAACGCATAACAGTTAATAAGTGAGATTAGTGATATAAATGAATTTTATTGTTTATTTTTATTGCTTATATGGATGGACAAGCTCACAGCCCACCTGCTGTTAAGTGGTTACTAAAGCACAAAGACATCTACAACGTAAATGCGCCACCCACCTTGAGATATAAGTTCTAAGGTCTCCGTATAGTTACAACGGCTGCCCCACCCTTCAAACCGAAACGCATTATTGCTTCACGGCAGAAAAAGGCAGGGGGGTGGTACCTACCCGTGCGCTCTCACAAGAGGTCCTACCACCAGTAGAAAGTAGTAGTTGGTACTAACTTCACGAAATTTGGACTAAATTATTTATTATGTAGAGTGCCTACCCTACCAGCTTCTAGTTATTGCAGCTTTTACAGTATTTTTAGAAATGACGTGGTCTTCAGATCTCCTGTCGCGTTAGGTACAACCCGACAACAGGCTCTGAGACGACGACTTGTTGTTATCTGACACGTGTGGAATGTCTATCACAACGAGACTAGACTGGGAAGATTCTCGCGATTATGATTAAAAAGATATGTTCCAGATCTCTGGATACAGGTCATCGTAAAAAATTAGCAACCTCTGTAGTCCAGTTTCTGTGGAACTGTGATATGATAGTTACTTTTTATTATTATTATTGCTTAGATGGGTGTACGAGCTCATGGCCCACCTGGTGTTAAGTGGTTACCAGAGCATATACAACGCAAATGCCGCCACCAACCTTGAGATATGAGTTCTAAGGTCTCAGTATAGTTTTTTTTATGAATGAGTTATTACTGGTGGCCCAGAAGCCTTTCCAGTTTCATTAGGACAGGTGGGCGAGCAAAGGCTCAGCCAGGAAGGGTGGGCTTTGCTAACAGCTGCCCGGGCGCCTCCAAAGAAGACCTAACAACTCAAGAACAACTGCTTCGCGAATGAATCTACTACTGGATCAGAATCGCGACCCGCTGAGAAGATCCAGCGAGAAACTCAGTGGGCTGGCAAATCAGTGTAGCTGCAACAGCTGCCCCACCCTTCAAAACGAAAAGCCTAACTGCTTCACGACAGAAATAGGCAGAGCGGTGGTACCTACCAGTGCGGACTCACAAGACGTCCTACCACCAGTAACCAGTCACATACTAGATCGCCTCAAGACTGAGACTAGTGCTGCTGTTGCACTAAACACAACAGAATTATTTCAGGGGTCCTGACGAGTAATATATCTATGGAGGTCACGATGCACGGAATTAAAGCACATAACTTGAATACGCAAATATAGCAGAGTGGGGATGTAACAAAAATGCATTGATAGTACTTGGCTTTTTTTCCTACCTATGCTGATAGCTTTGAAAGGCTATATCAGCGTTGCCCTAGCTTGTAGGTGAACTCTCGGGGCTCAAACCGGAGGTGTTGCTAACATTGGCCTTAGCAACAGCAGCGCCTTGCAGAATCTACCACTGGATCGGAACCGCGACCCACTGAGAAGATCCGACGAGAAACTCAGGGGGCTATGTCTATGGAATAAACTGTTTCTTACGTCAATTGTTCCTATAAATATATAGTGAGCTGTTGCATTTTTTTTTATTAGAATACAAAGCATCAAACTCATTAACAAACACTAGAATAGCTACCGAAAAATAACACACTTTTTCACAACATTTATTTAAATCACTTTACGATTTCCAGTGTGTGTGTGATAAAAAAATATTTAAAGTGTCATGTAAACTTCTTTTGTCATACAACCAACATTAAAATTAACACAATTGAAGCCCGAAAAGATTTTACAATACTCACCATTTTCGTTATTAGAATGCACTATACAAAATCGCGTAGTGTAACTTCGATGATAGACGGCACAAGTATTTTCTAATACATTTTAGATTTGTCGCGAGTTCATTGTTAAGACGCGCGCTCCGCTTGGGAACGGCCGATTTGATTCATCTCTGTTACATAGTTAAGGGGATGGATTGCACATTTCAGAATGGATACGAATTTTTTTTATATAATTATTTATTGCATAGATGGATGCACGAGCTCACAGCCTTAACACCAGGTGTGTTAAGTGGTTACCGGAGCCCATAGACATCTACAAAGTAAATGGCGCCACCCACCTTGAGATATGAGTTCTAAGGTCTCAGTATAGTTACAACGGCTGCTCCACCCTTCAAACCGAAACGCATTACTGTTTCACGGCAGAAATAGGCAGACTGGTGGTACCTACCCGTGCACTCACAAGAGGTCCTACCACCAGTGAAACACCACAGTACACAGCTTGGGTACAGCAGCCGTCATAAGAGATCATGGATGCTATGACATTATTAATGACATGACTAATAAGCACCCGAACAGTAACATAAACAGTTTATTTTTGTACTTTTTACTCAATTATTACTTATAGAGCGTTTAGGCTTCCCAAAACCCAAGATGAATTAATATTTCAATGCAATTTTTTTAATATATCTTCATCACCTTATTTCTCGAAGACAAATCTTATTAAATAAAGGTGTAGTATTCTCCTTAAGTAGGAGGCTGCGACGATCCTGCGCACAGAGAAGCGCTTCTAATCGATACGAGCTCCGGACATGAATTCCCGATAGTGTATACATAGGTACATCTAGTTATCTACCTCGTAAACAATTACCTTCACGTACTTATTTGTATGTGTGATCTCAAGGGACTCTTTTTTTTTTCGAAACAGATTGACACCAATGTTTAGCTCGGTGGAAAAAAAATACATATTATTATGTATAATTTAAACTTATTGCTGAATATATATTCGGTAATGAATTTTCGAGAGCGTTAATGGATTTGTTATTTTTAACACACTTTTGTCAGCTTGACCTGTTTCTGGTTAACATTTTTTTAATTTTTTTATTGTTTAGATGGGTGGACGAGCTCACAGCCCACCTGGTGTTAAGTGGTCACTGGAGCCCATGGACATCTACAAAGTAATTTTTTATTTTTTTATTGCCCTTGTAGGCAGACGAGCATACGGCCCACCTGATGGTGAGTGGTTACAGTCGCCCATGGACTTCAGCAATGCCAGGGGCAGAGCCAAGCCGCTGCCTACCGCAGATGCAGAATGCACCACCCACCTTGAGATATAAGTTCTAAGATCTCAGTATAGTTACAACGGCTGCCCACGGAATAGATAAATAAGCTTACCTTATTTATCTATTCCGTGCGGCTGCCCAACCCTTCAAACCGAAACGCATTACTGCTTCACGACAGAAATAGGCAGGGCGGTGGTACCTACCAGCGCGGACTCACAAGAGGTCCTACCAACAGTAAACTATCAATATAATGGAATCTTTCAACGCAATTTTCAGCAACTTCAAGATTTAAAATTTGTATTTAGTAGATTTCAAAAGTACGACTGTCTTTAAATTTGCATTTCTATCAAGAAGCGATTCAAATACTATAATTTTATTACTTCGTAGTAAGATCCGGAGCAATATCACCAGAATAAGAAAGTTATTTGATTTTTTTAATTCAGATTGAAATTATATTACTTTTTAAATAATATCCGTGAGGTGCGTATCGATTAATGAATGTACCCCAAATTGAATGATTAACCAACAACTGACTTGTGTTTTACATCAGCTGCTCCATCGTACAACATTCTGGATGTTCTTCCTACTTCGCGGCAGAAATAGGGAGGATAGTGATAGGTCAGGAAGGACTCACATGGCACTAAAAACAAAATACCACGCATGTTTAAAGTCAAAATAGACTTTTTTTTCCTACCTATTCCCTGGTAGCCTGAGAGGCTATCCCAGCTACGCCCGGAAGGGTAGGTGAGCTCAACCTGAAAATTACTAACACTGGTCCTAACAAGAGCAGTGCTTATCTGAATCTACCACCGGATCCGAATCGCGACCCACTGAGAAGATCCGGCGAGAAACTCAGTGGGTTGGAGCGCTTCCCTATTATCAGTCTTGTAACCCAGCATAAGCTGAAACTTTTGTACCGTAAGCAATTATTCGTTCCGGCTTCAATAGTAGATCTCAAAGTGGGTGAAATTCATCTTAATTAATGAGCACGTTATTATCACCAGCGGGTATTTGCAAGATTATTATAATTAACAAAAAAAAAACAACAATCATATATTAATACATGAAGCAGAAACTTTGTACCCCTTTTTACGAAAATTGCGCAAACGGAGAACTATGAAATTTCTCACACTTATAGAGAATATAGAGAAGGGGTGCAGAATACTAATATTTTTTTTTATTATCAATAAAAAATCATTAAAGCAATAAAGAAAACATTACACACACTACCCATGTATTTGACACACACGCGCATATGTATACTCTTTTGTTTAATGTTAAAGTCTGCGGTCAAATTGAGAATAGATTAATATTGTTTGTCTTTAATATAATTTGTCTAAAGTGTAGTCTTGGCGGAATCTATGACTATAGAAGTATAATAAATAGCCTTTGACAATAGAACCATAATAGTGTACAAACTAGTGTACTAATTTCAATTAATTATAGTCGATAGTCAATTTCGACTACATTGGAACCACTAGTAATCATAACTACTTCTACGGCTTATTCTTGCGTTTTTTATACCCGTGTTATTTCCGACGTTTCGAGTCATCGATGACCATGAAAACTGTAAATGTAAAGTATTCAAAGCCATAGATAATACACGTAAATTTGTTCAAAGCGCCGGAAATAATATTTTATTTAATATGACATTTAAAAACGCGCGATTTTAACTGTAAAAAACAGATTGAATTAAGTAACTATGATTATAATTCTCGAAAACCGAAGAAAATACTAAAACTAGATAACAAATTAAATAATAGTCTTAAATAGTGTTTGTCAAACGAAAACTTTTATAATTTCCATACATGTAGGTAACATGCATTCCATTATTTTTATTGCCGTCAATTTAAAGACGCTCTAGATCGTTCGTCGCTAATTGGACAGTATTTGTTACACCGGCTCCACACGTTGGCCCCAACGTTGCTACCAACGTTGAGCGGTTAATTTGGTGAAGTGTCCAAACGTTGGCTGTTATACTAGTTCCTTCTCGTCAGAGCCAACGTGAAGATGTGCAATACCGAAATTAAAATTGCTGTAAGTGCTTTTACAGTGCTGAGTGCGTATAATAAATATTTGTTATTAAAAAAAAAGAAAAAGCCACGTCAAAGGAGATGGTGGATGACATCGCGACATGCACACTCGACGCATGTTGCAGTGGCGTTGGGGCCTATGTTGGGGCCAACATGTGGAGCCGGCGTTACGTATTGCACGAGTCCACGTGAATCTGACCCTGGCAGTGACTCATGCGTTCATTCACGAGTCAAATAAACGAAAGCGACGCGGTCTAGTCGTTGCCATGTTCCCGCGCATTTTACCTGTGTTCTTTGTTATTTACGCGGCAAAATGTACCTTACGAACAGGTTAGTTACAATCTTTAAACACGAATCAATTTTGTTACGTTCATTGTTAAGATGATGATTAAAGATATTTATTTTAATATTCGATGTTTAACGTCGTCTCTGGATTTTGATAAATGTACATATTTATTTAAAAAGAAACTCGCGATAATCTCTGTTATATATATACAAAATATGTTAGGTACTTATGATGAGAAACAATTCAATCGTTTTAGTTATAATTATTTTGTGCTCTCGATCGACGTCTGGTTAAAACGGAGCTGTGTGATAAATGTATATTTGACTTAACTGTTTAAAAAACTGTATTTAAATAACGATTTTTTGCAATTGAAGATATAAAAGTTTTTTTCAACATTGATTGTACGAATTTAATAATAGTTCGTTGACTTTTGAATACTTTTATCAGAATATTATTGTAGGTTATGGTTAAATAATAGCTTATTTATTGTGTAATCAGTTTGTTTGTATTCAAACATTTATGCGATAACAATTTCAATGTAATACTCCGTTGATACATTACACAATTGTTTAGTTTTGTTTGGTAGTGGTGTCAGGGCATCTCGCAAAGTCATATGGGTATCAGGCGGCCTGTTGTTGCCAGGAAAAATTATCTTGCTTGCCGGTTTGATCAACAACTTCAGTAGGTACAGTAATCGGCACCAGTCGCATAGATAATACACTTAATATTTAAAAATGAGTCTTGAGCTTTGATCTTGACATGCGCAGAAGTGCATTTTTGGGTCTGTTTGGCGGCACGAGGCAAGAACGGGGTGACGCCGGCCATTTCGATTACGTGATTGGATCGTACCGCGTTGTGTGACAAGCCGTCAGTTGTGATTCGTTCCTTGTGTTGTGTACGCACATCACTGCAGCAAACTACACTTTCGTGCAATTTTATTATCCACACATTTTTTTATCAACCTCATTTAATTCTTCCAGACACCAACTTCTTATGAATCATTTCCTGTGGATAAATGTACATTAGGGCCACAAGTATATATCTTGGACATTGATCAATACTCGTATAAAAAGATAACATATTAAGGAATTGTTTATATGTCACATAGTTCTTTTCTAAAGTAGCTATAAGATTCTCTTATAAGCTTATCAATTAGAAATGGGTTTAGATATATTATTCAAATGGTTTCCCTGGTACCAGAGAAACCAATGAAAGTCGTCTAAAATCTAGTTTAATAATATAAATTCGTATATATCTTCCATACCCGTCACCACAAGGAAAAGCAAATCATATAGCGGTAAAAACTCGACAACACGCCTGTTCTACAAAAAAAAAACGGGATGAATTGATAACCTTTTGAAAGTCTGTTAAAATAAGGTTATTTCTGACTATCTTATAAGCGGAACCCCGGACAAAACTATTATAAAATTACTAATACATTATAATATCCCAAATTGAACGAAGTTAATTTAATTACAAAAAAGGTAATAGTTGATTGAACCATTTAATTTTACCCTAACTGTACGATGCGCAGACGCCCCGCCCCGCCCCACTTTTTTATTTAGAGCTCACCATCACTGGTGCCTCCTACTATATCACAATCTTATACCCTAAGCTGCGCATTGGCATTTACGTCCAGCTGGTGTCTATAGGCTCTAACGAGGCTTCACATCAGCCAGCCAGCCCGCCTGTGGCAAAAACTGTTTATTCTTTAACTTCGGTTATAGAGTAACCGAGTTAAGTTTTCATGGGAAATGAATAGACTTTTCTTTTCTATGAGGTCAATATGGCTGTTAAGCTAAAATTATGTATCGTAGCAATCGTGGCCTGTGGGTGAAATGAATTAAATAATTAAAATATAAAAAAATAATGACTTAAATACATACCGAACGCGTGTTCACTAACTTTCACGATAAAGGATCGTGAATGATTATACTTTTTTCCCCACCTAAGCTGATGGCCTTGAGAGGCCATTTCAGCGTAATCCTAATAAGTAGGTGAGCTCACGGAGCTCAAACCTGAAGAGATTACTAACACTAACCCTAGCAAGAGCAGTGCTTCGCAGAATCAAACATCGGATCGGAAACGTGACCCATTGAGAAGATCCGGCGAGAAACTCAGTGGGCTGTGACTGTGGGTTAAATTCCTCGCCGAGCCGAGTTAGACGAGAACGATGACCGGGTTTTTGTTAAAGGAGCACATCGGCATTCAAGATTGACAGCTAGCTAATCTGGTGCAATTTATAAAAAAATCGGTTTAATTTTATCGTAGCAAAGCAATATTTAAATTAATCCGCGTCATTTGCTCACACAGACCAACAATTCTGGACGGAGCTGGCTGAGAACGAGCTAGCTGAGGCTTTGCAGGTCAAATGGAACCTTGGAGTTGCGAAGAACGTGATCCTCTTCGTCGGAGACGGCATGGGACCTAACACTGTGACGGCGACCAGGATATACAAAGGGGGAGAGAGTCACAGATTGGTTTACGAGAAGTTTCCACATGTTGGACTATTAAAGGTAAGAGCAGATAAAAAAAACATTCTATTAAGTGTTCCTATTTTTTTTTTTTTTCGATTACATGGTATAAGCATTGTAATGCTTGGATGTGTACACATCTGAACTATAATTTAAGCAATTAAATTTGAAAATCACCGTAAGAACCCGTCAAATAACAGTGCGTGTGTGTAATGTAGATAAGGGCGAATATTTAAAATAATTTTATCCGAATCGGATTTAATTCTTTTTTTTTTTAATAAATTTCATCCAATCTTTTTTCATCAATTATGTTCGCACTCTTCAGATTTTCATTTTGTTTCCAAGCGGTTGTATGTACTGCGTGCAAATATTTTATTTTTCAATATATATATTTTTATATTTTGCACATAGGTATGTCTGAAACCCACAGCCAAAATCGTTGTTAAATAAGAAAAGATTATGTAGGCTGTATCTAAACATCTGATTATGTTTAAGCTGTACTGGTTGTTGACACTTTTAAAGCTTCCTGATCTGACAAAATTTCATTATTCTATCCTTGGATCTGAAGCTAAAACTCGAACCATTGCTATTAATAGCTTGATTAGTTTATAAATCGTTGCAAAAAAATCGACCACTTCTCTGTAATATTATGTTTCCATCGCGTTTACATCAAAGCAATTGCGAATTACACTACACAAATTTCCTTCATTCCATCAATCGGTCTGTACAAACATCTGTTTTCATTCAGACGTTTCCTGTGATGTATTCATGTAACGCTGAAGTTAACTTTTACCCATGAAATTTGTACGAAATCTTAATAGAAAAGAAACGCTACTTCTAACGTAATAAAATTTGAATTTCATTAATGTAGTCAAAGTCAATCAAATATATGCATATTAAGGATAAATCAGAAAGTATTCGTCAGATCTTGATAATATTTGAATCGGTCCACGTGAGTAGCCCCAGCTGTTAAATAATATAACAAAAAACATCAAAATCGGTTCACAACGGTGAAAGAAAAGTTTTTAAAAATACGGTAGAACTGAGAAACCTCTTTTTTTAAAGTCGGTCATTAATTACATAAATGATATCCTCAACAAATAATAAAAGACTGTAACAAACATCCACCCGTTCTAACAAACTTTTTCATTTATAATGGCAGTAGAACCAGTTCAGATCAGTTCATGTCAGTTCAGGTCTTTTTTTTGTTGCTTAGATGTGTGGACGACCTCACAGCCCACCGGGTGTTAAGTGATTACCGGAGCCCACAGACATCTACAACGTAAATGCGCCACACACCTTGAGATATAAGTTCTAAGGTCTCAGTATAGTTACAACGGCTGCCCCACCCCTCAAACCGAAACGAATTACTGCTTCACGACAGAAATAGGCAGGGTGCTGGTACCTACCCGTGCGGACTCACAAGAGCTCCCACCACTAGTTGAGCTTTCCCAGAACTTAATTAAAATGATAAAAATGTTTTATCTCCAGACATATTCTGCTAACAAGATGGTCCCAGACTCATCGTGTTCCGCCACGGCACTGTTCTGTGGGGTCAAAGCCAATCAAGAGACCATAGGAGTGGACGCTAGTGTGAAGCACAAGGATTGTTCTGCTTCGCTAAGGCCAGAAGCCAGGTTGAAGTCTTTAGCCTCGATAGCTCTGAAGGCCGGGAAGAGTGCTGGTGAGCAGAATCTAATATTTCATCTATACTAATATTATAAAACTGAAGAGTTTGTTTGTTTGAACGCGCTAATCTCAGGAACTACTGGTCAGATACTACGGTAGGCAGCGGCTTGGCTCTGCCCTTGGCATTGCTGACGTCCATGAGCGACGATAACCACTCACCATCAGGTGGGCCGTATGCTCGTCTGCCTATACGGTGATTAAAAAAAAGATTTGAACAATTCTTTCAGTGTTAAATAGCTCATTTATTAAGAAAGGCTATAGGCTATATAACATCACGGCAAGGCCAACACAATTGGAGCACCAATAAACAATGTTTCAAAATAGGGGTTTAAATAGCTCCTTAACATTCTATAATTCAAAAATATTTTCACTTTCTACGTAAATGAAGTGGGGGTAAAATGTAGCGTTATGCCAAAGTAACTATTCCACGCGGACGGAGTCGCGGGAAAAAGCTAGTTTTAGATAAGACAATCTACTATTGATTAGTAACTAGACGCACCCCGCGGTTTCACCCGCGAGTATTCGTAGCCGTTCAGAAATTAATGAAATACTCTGTTTTTGTCCGGGATAACGTGTTGTGTCACCCACTGCTTGATAAATTACCGGCCGATTTGTACGTAAAATCAGCGACAGCCAATGATTAAATTATCGTGACGACTGTACACGGAACGAAAAAAATAAACTCGAATTTTTCGAAATGTCACACACATCTGTGGCTCATATTTATTTACCATCAATTCAATGCCGGAACGCGCGCCGTGGATACAAAGAATATATTTTCATCGAATTATAATTTTAGCAGCGAGATAAGACAAGAGCATTCATATCGTATCTAGCTATGCAACGGTGTTCGAATCCCGCAGGCGGGTACTAATTTTTCTAATGAAATACGTACTTAACAAATGTTCACGATTGACTTCCACGGTGAAGGAATAACATCGTGTAATAAAAATCAAACCCGCAAAATTATAATTTGCGCAATTACCTACTGGTGGTTAGGACCTCTTGTGAGTCCGCACGGGTAGGTACCGCCACCCTGCCTATTTCTGCCGTGGAGCAGTAATGCGTTTCGGTTTGAAGGGCGGGGCAGCCGTTGTAACTATACTTGAGACCTTAGAACTGATATCTCAAGGCGGGTGGCACATTTACGTTATAGATGTTTGGGCTCCGGTCACCACTTAACACGTGAGCGTGAGCTGTGTGAGCTCGTCCACCCATCTAAGTAATAAAAAGAAACAGTTATTCGTGATGAATCATTATTTCCTGTTAGGTTTTGTGACAACTATGCGAGTCACCCATGCGACCCCTGGTCCCATTTACGCCCACAGTGCTGATCGTAAATGGGAATGCGAAGACAAAATGCCTGCTAGCGCTGCTGCTTGCAAGGATATCGCCAGGCAGCTGGTTGAAGACTGGCCCGGAAAAGACTTGCAGGTTTACAAATTGAATGTGCATTTTGTTTTGATATCCGGCCTTTCGTTCGCATGGTCCATAATTAAGTACGGTTGCAGGATATGAGACCTCAGATCCTCAGTGGTGACATTTCAGTACGCGTATTCTTCGTGTCATCCACAGTACAGACATCAGATGTTGTTTCAGATCATTTTTAATTGTGCCAAAAGCAATCAAGCGTTCTGTGTGCTTAGTGCGAGTTTCCTAACGTTCTCGATAGCGTAAAAGTTAAGCCAATTTTGTATGCAGTTGGAACAGCGCCCCTAGCGGCAAACGTAGGCAAACGATCCCATTCCATACAAATATGAGAGCTAACTTTTACGCTATCGAGAACGTTAAAAAACTCGCATTAAGCACACAGAATTCAAGGGCAGCTGCATATCCATATTCACGGCGAGATATGAATGAATGGAATGAAATATGTAATTTTCACCAGCACAACCCTGAGCTTTTTTGCTTACCTTGCTTGATTAGTCTGTCGAACTTACGCATGATTAAATCAAGATTCGTAAAGTATTAAAATCTTGTGAATTCATTATCCACATGCCGAGAGCAACATGAACAAATACCATATTGTGGACATGATTTTATTGACGCTCACCGCACTGCTTGTTAAACAACGCTTAGATGTGCCGGAGACCTGCGAATATTTATCAATTAAATATATTGCACAAGCGTTGTTCCGCCCTATAACTTCCATCGTCCCAGAGATAGAGTGGCATAATGGTTTCTAACAGTACAGCAGACATCTCGCCACTAATACAAAAATGCCGCTGTGTTGCAACTCTTATAGATAAACATTCAGCGTTGTGTGTTCCGTGCAAAAGAACGAGGAAGATGTAAAATTTAAAGTTCCAATATTTCAGGTAATCCTTGGTGGAGGCAGACAGGTTCTTGTATCCAACAGCACAGGTACTAAAGAAGATCCATTAGATACGTGGTCTTGCATCAGAAAGGACGGTAAGGATCTCATAAAAGAATACCAGAAGGACAAACGTGACCGCGGCTTGAGATATAGCTATGTATCAAACAACAAGCAGCTTAAAGGATTCGATGTTGACCAAACCGATTATCTTTTGGGTAAGTTTTATTTTATTTATTACCTTAGAGCGTATCACTTGCACGAAAATTCGGTAATTTTATTTTTAGTAGATATGGCAACACTATAACTTTTTCATAACATTAAACTCGTCATCCGAACAAAATTTGCGTTAGATGTATTTTGTTTGTCACTTCTAATTAACAAATTCAAAATACCCATGAGCTATGAGCACAGAATAGTTCAGGTTCTACGAAATGGTAAGAAACTCTACGGTGGTAGAAGCAGCAGCTCTTGGGTTTTCAAGCGTCCTCTGGGAAGTCCCGGGAAGTTATTAGCGAACGTTTCGCTCCTAGATGAGTTCTTGAATTCTTCCGCCCTTCCTGGACAACTAGAACTGGCAACTAGACAGAACTTCGGACTACCAGCTATCCTCTTATCCCGAAAAAGAAACATAGCCGCTTCACTCCCAATAGTTTCGAAAGGTTTTTGGATGTCTCATGGACATAGATTTGGGATTTGTACGGTTTGGACTGGATTATAATAAAGATCAACCAGATGCTGTGCTAAGTGTTGAAGGTTAAAGAAACATTACGTAAACTTAGTACCTCTTTGCAGGAATCTTTGCAAACGGGCATCTAAAATATGAACACGAAAGAAACAAAGGTCCAGAAGGTATGCCTTCGATATCCGATATGGTTGAAGCCGCCATAAAAGTGTTACGGAAAAATAAAAACGGATACTTTCTTATGGTCAGTATTAGTTTAAAGCTAAAAGTATTTTGCCAGCAACGTGAGGAAATTCTGCAAAGAAAATCTGAACTAATAAGAGGAAGTGTGAAAGTAGCCCCGGTAATCTACAAATTAAAGAACGGACGGTTAGCGTGGTATGGACATGCTATGCGTAGAGAGAAGATGCATGTGACTAGGTGATGTATGCAAATGGTAGTGGGGGAAGAGGTCGACCGACGAAGACATGGATGGAGTGGGTGAATGATGATATGAAAGAGAGAGAGGAGTGTGTGTTGAGATGACGGCTGATAGAAAAGAATGGAAAAGAAAAATTACCTGTACCGACCCCACCTAGTGGGATAAGGTAGAGAAAAAGAAGACGGAAAGAAAAAGGAAAAGAAGAATCTGAACTAAGTGAAATAAGTCACGTGTAAATCAATTCAACGCCTATTGCTTTATGGACCAAACGTAGGAAGACCGTAAAGTCAATAAATCTAATATATATATAGGTATATAAAAATGAATTGCTGTTCGTTCGTTTGGCTAAAACTCGAGAACGGCTGGACACATTTGGCTATTTTTGATCTTGAATTATTTGTGAAAGTCCAGAAAAGGTTTAAAAGGTATATAAATATGAAAATGCTCGGAATTAAATAAAAATAACAATTTTGTTTTCCCTTTGATGTGTCCCCCATAGGACGGATTCTTTTTGTTTGTTTTAAGTATATTTTATACAAAAGTTTAGGGTCTTTTATTTATCGATTGAGGCACTACGAAGTCTGCCGGGTCAACTAGTTAATTATAAATTTGCGATAATTTTTAATATTCCTTTCAAGGTAGAAGGCGGCAATGTGGACATGGCCCACCACCGGGGCTGGGCCAAGCGCGCCGTCGACGAGGCCGCGGCCCTCGAGGGCGCCGTGCGGCTCGCGGCTGCGCACACCGACCCCCGGGACACGGTGCTCGTCGTCACCAGCGACCACACGCACACGCTCTCCATCAACGGCTACCCCTACAGGGGCACTGATATATTTGGTACGACTCCTTATCCCTACTGTACCCGGTCATCATACATCATCATCATAGTCCAAGATCCCAGGGCCACCAGACGTCACGTATTTTCTGACGAACGAAATGTGGCCAATTGCGTAGTGTTAGTATGTACTAAGAACGCATACCTACCTGCTACCAATTTTCAGATATCAGGTACTCAAGGTACACAAAATCATTACCTACATCACGTAAATTCTGAAAGCTGATTTTTATATATGTCCACCAGACAACTAATTTAAGACCTCTTACAAAAAAACAGACCGATCCAAGGGGCCAATCATCTCCTAAATTCAATTTAATACCTCTGTCGGTAAGAGCGCGAGGGCATTATTCACGCGCATGAGACTGAGTGAGACATGTATTAGGATATATTGACTTGTCTGTCTCTCTGTCTCTCTCTTACAGTTGACTCATATCAATTAAATATTAATATTAAAATACCTTAGAACCTTGAGTACCTGATACCTAAAATTGGCCGTCTAAGCAAGGTAGCAGGTAGGCATGCGTTCTTAGTGCATACTAACACTACGCAATCGGCCACATTTCGTTCGTCAAAAAATACGTGACGTCTGGGGGCCCTGGGATCTTACTCTATCACGTCATACCCTCAGGCACAGTCCACTGAGTTTCTTGCCGGATCTTCTCAGTGGTTCACGTTTCCGATCCGGTGTTAGATTCAGCGAAGCACGGCTCTTGCTAGGGTTCGTGTTAGCAACGTCGTCAGGTTTGAGCCCCGTGTGCTCACCTACTAGTTAAGGTAGGAAAAAAAAACCGATTGTACCAAACACTAGGACGCTACCAGCCCGGAGCACTGGTGAACCTCCTTCACGTCACGCAATGTAATGTAGACATCAAAACTAATTGCTTACTCATAGATAAACTACTAATTATAAATGTTAAAAAATATACACATGTAGATATTAAACACCCAAGCAAGTGGTAGGGCCTTTTGTGAGTCCGCACGGGTAGGTACCACCGCCCTGCCTATTTCTGCGGTGAAGCAGTAATGCGTTCCGGTTTGAAGAGCGTGTACTGTTAAAAGTGAGACCTTACAACTCATGTCTTAAGATGAGTGGCGGCATTTACATTGTAGATGTCTATGGGTTTCAGTAACCACTTAAGATCAGGTGGACTGTGAGCTCGTATACACATTCAAGCAAAAAAAAAAAAAAATTGACGTAACAGTCAAGAACCCTATCTACTGCGCCACAATATGGAAGGCACTCAATGAGAAGATTTTTTCAAAACCAATCATGACCTTCCAGGCATAGCCCAAACTTCAAAATACGACAACGTAAACTACACGACGCTGTCTTACGGCACCGGAGGCCCGGGCTCCATGAAGTACTTCGTGAAAACCGAACACAACAGGACCGTGGCCGCCAGAGAAGACCCCGGCGTCAACACCGACAGCTTCGACTACCAGCAGATAGCGGCCATCACTCTGGACGAGAACAGCCACGGGGGCGGAGACGTGGTGGTCTACGCACGAGGTTCGTGACCACGGCCTGGTGGTACCTCAGGGTATATGTTGGGACTTTGAAGTCATCGTGGCCTAAAGAATAAGACGTCCGGTGCATTCGTATGTAGCGATGCAACGGTGTTCGAATCCCGCAGGCGGGTACCAATTTTTCTAATGAAATACGTACTTAACAAATGTTCATGATTGACTTCGACGGTGAAGGAATAACATCGTGTAATAGAAATCAAACCCGCAAAATTTGCGTATTACTGTTGGTAGGACCTCTTGTGAGTTCGCTCGGGTTCGCTTCGCACCCTTCAAACCAAAACGCGTTACTGCTTCACGGCAGAAATAAGCAGGATGGTGGTTCCTACCCTTGCGGACTCACAAGAGGTCCTACCACCAGTAAATATGATCAAATTTCAAATGAGTTTGAAAACAAATTGACGTAATTTACGTTACGCCCCCTTTCCCACGGGTCAGTATTGATATTGACTGATATGATTGGCATTTAATTCTTAAAACGAGGCTTGTGGAGAGTATTAAACGGTAGGCAGCGGCTTGGCTCTGATCCTGGCTTTGCTGACGTCCAAGCTCGACGGTAACCACCATCAGGTGGGCCGTATGATTGTATAGAAACAAGGGCGATAAAAGAAAATAAAAAGAAAAAAAACGGTGCGCGTGTAACTTGGTGCCCGTGGATGAAGTGAAACTTCTTTTTCGATGTGCCGTTTTCTTAATTTTTCATCCTTAAATAAGATTGTTCTTGTAATAGGGAATGCTGTATATAAGAAATGCGACATCTTCAACATTTATATTATACTAGCTTTTGCCCGCGACTTCGTCCGCGTGGAATAGTTACTTTGGCATAACGCTAAATTTTACCCCGCCTCTTCATTTACGTAGAAAGTGAAAATATTTTTGAATAATAGAGAATGTTAAGGAGCTATTTAAGGTACCAAAATCACGCTTTAACCGACTTCAAAAGAGAAAGTTTTCAATTCGACCATAATTTTTATCTATGCATGTTCACCGATTTCTCGAGAACTCTTGAACAGATTCTGATAATTCTTTTTTTTTGTTCGAAAGGGTAGACTTTCCGGATGATCCTGTAATCATCAAGATTTGATGATGGGATCCTGGAGAAATCCAGAAAAAAATATAATTTTGAAAGCCTATGTTGAAGTGATTTGGTTGTTTCAATGTTGTAATGAATAACGTATTTATTTGAATAGAGAATAATATAATCTTTATAAAAACACCTTCACAAATAATGCTTTATTTTAGAACAAATTTGGTTAGTATAAAAACGGTTATAGTGAGCCAAACTTTAAATATATGCTGTCGCGGATATATTTTTTAAAGCTTTTAAAGGGGAACTATTTTGTCATACATTATTTTAGCGTCACTTTAACCGTTTCCTCAGCGCACACAACGGAACCTCACAAATGGGAAAAATACCCCGATTTTGAAACATTCTTTATTGGTCCTCTTATCTTAGCGTGATGTTATATAGCCTATAGCCATCCTCAATAAATGGGCTATCTTACACTGAGAGAATTTTTCAAATCGGACCAGTAGTTCCTGAGATTAGCGCGTTCAAACAAACAAACTCTTCAGCTTTATAATATTAGTATATACTTTATATATTTTTTAAATTATATTAATTCATATTTACACGGTACCGCAAATATTGGCCGCTACTCATTGCTAACGCTCGCGATGGCCTGTAACAGGTATACGCGCATGCGTTCGAGTGCCACGCGTTCACTCTCGCTCTGTCTCTTTCTAGTATGGTAGCGTTAAACGTTTAACGCAACCTTGTTGGAAGTCGAAGTTTCACTTCAAAAAAAAAAAACAATTATAATAAAAGTTGTACATTATTCGTCGACCAGGTCCCCACGCTCATCTGTTTCACAACGTGCACGAGCAGCATTACGTCTACCACGCGATATCGTACGCCGCCAAAATGGGCGCCTACTCCGGAACCAGCGCCATCTATACCAACATTTCGTTGTTAGCAATCGCCGCCTGGGTTGCCATATGTATAATGAAATAAACGTTTCCTTATTTAACACATTTTTTATTAGCCTGCTATATCTTTGTAACGGAACCTTTGAATTTTGCTTCGTAACGTCGAATTGATTTGAAACTTCACACACTTATGAAGACCGATGACAATACAATAATTTACTGATTTTTACGATAATTTTTTTTTCTTAATCACCCCATTTAAGAAACTTATTTTCTACTTTTTAGTTAGTAGCAACAGCGTGTTCTTTGGATAACCAACATAAGTAATTAAATAATTATTTAAATAAAATAATTACTAATTTATTTCGGCGACTGTGAAATGATAACTTAAGATATGATGAATGAAGTTGGATTTCCACCACCAAACTGAATTAGGCGTTAAAAATAAAAAATAAAATAATGTAATCTATTACCTACGCTATCATTAATAGTTATCTTTAAAACCTAAATATTAGTCTAACGGTTACGATCACATTATCTTCAACACCAGCAAACAATTGTGATATATAAGAGTTATAAGAGCGAGCATCTCTCAGATGTGTCTTTTATTCTCTCGCGGGCTAAATCCTATATTATAGTATATCTATACTAATATATAAATCTACAGTAGTTTTTACGGATGTTTCGTTATAACTACTGACCATGCATTCGATTGACTTGAAACTTGTTATCCATGTACAAAATACATGTACTTAATGGACAGGCTAATATTTATATGAGTGTTGGACTCCCTAATAATAATGACAAAAAATAATAATGTTAATTGTAAATGCCAAGCGAAGCGAGCGAGTACGGCTAGTCCTTTATAATAATATATCCTATGTGCGTGAGTGGGTGAGTCTAAAAAGATAGTCGTATCACGAATAATTATTTATTGTGTATGTGTCCGAGTGCCGTGCCGGACTCCAATGGACTGACTTGGCATTAACGTGAGCCGGCACAATAACTTAAATGTCTTCTTTTAGTGCCGAAGAAACTTAATAATAATAATAATAATAAAGCCCTTTAATTCCGAACTACAACCATGAAATTTAACATTTGTGTTTTTTACATTTTATTCCTTATAATATATCTCGCAGTTCGGCGTGCTTCGTGGCATAGGCCTCCTCCAGCTCTCTCCATTGGGCTCGGTCCTCTGCAACTCTGGTCCAGTATGGTCCTACCGACCATACTGGACCAGAGTTGCCGAAGAAACTTACACTACCATAAAAAAATGGTAATACTCTTTTTGCGTCAAAATAGTTAAGAGTTACGCGATACGAAGTGGAAAGAAAAAAAAAACGAATCACAATAAATTATAATTTATTGCCACATTCAAAATAGAACATCTAAATTACATACATACGTCACAACAATCGGGACTGCGTAAACTACTACCAACATAAACATAATTGTGCAAAATATACAAGAAAAACGTAGCACCAACATTACGATCTAAAATTAAATCACCGGGTATTTTGAAAGAACCGGTTTCACTAATGCTAAATATTTTCGTGACGGGCTTGTATTGTATACACGTACATAACAATTTTATAAATTCGATTTATAAAATTGTTTCATTAAAAATTTTGATCAAATTAAACAATGTTATCCGATTGATTTTGATACTTGAAAATTTAGACATAAAAATTCTGATACGCTAAGAAACGTTCTCTTTATTAGGTGACCGTTCTAGATTGTTCCAAAGACATAAATTCAAGGCAATTAAATTGCTATCTGAATTTTATTTTAAGGCAAAATTTGTCTTGATTACTGAAGTAATTAAAATTTTAACTGCTTATGTTCATTTATTTACATTTCATAATA
This sequence comes from Bombyx mandarina, assembly GCF_030267445.1. Lineage (NCBI taxonomy): Eukaryota > Metazoa > Arthropoda > Insecta > Lepidoptera > Bombycidae > Bombyx > Bombyx mandarina. Next base: position 2,444,018 of record NC_143224.1, on the reverse strand, counting down.
CAATATTGTGTTGGCTGATTTTTCTATTATCATCTACAAGTCTCCCAGCAAGGCAATTATAACCCAACCGAATGTAAAAGTTAGCTTTTCGATACAGTTGGTAATGATTTGGGTGATTCAAACGTATTTAATACTATTCAAAAACTTTAAACTGACAGAAATATCAGCAGCAATGAACAAATTTATTTGCAATAAAATTCATTAAACATTAAGCACCTCAACTGTGTATGCGTTAAAAACAAAATTTCAGATAACACGAAGACTACAAAGCAAGTTACCTTTATGAAATATGATTTTTTTTTAAGTTGGCACACTGTTGAACTGTCAAATCCCGAGCGTCACCCGCGCATTCAACAATGTCAACAGGCTGCCAACCGTGAGCGCTCGTGAATACACTCGATGTTTCGTACATATGATTTTCAGTAAAACTGATAACACAGTGGTACGCGTCCAGCCCGGGTGCCGCGACCTCACCCCCCAACCACCCAAGCCTGACCAACGAGCGCCCTTACATATTGAATAAAACATTTCGAATATCACATAGCAATATTTCAAAACGTTCTAATATCGTTCCGTATTAATTAACATCTTGATAATCCGATTTTAAATAATCGGATTCGCGTAAAATGTGTTCCGCTTACAGTTTAGTTAGTTGAGATATTTCTTGAGGACGATCCCTATGAGTAAGGCTCCAGCCAGCGCCACCACTGCCCATTTCAATTTCGAACTGTAACAATAAATATGCTCATTAAGTTACAAGATATACGCGCGGTCAACATTCCGTAGCCACCCAAGTTTTCTAAATCAAATGAAAATAATGATTTTATTTTACTAATGAAACTTAACAAAAAATTTGGTAATACGTATAATTCACTCACGTTTCTCTTTCAAAAGCCTATAAAGATAACTGCAATTTTAGGAATATGATTTTTTTGTCTTTGTTGCATTTCTGGGCGACCCAAACTGGTGTCCAGGTGGTACCAGAGGTCGTAATCGTTAAAGCAAATGGCGTCACCCACCCCGGGGCATCAGATCGAAATCTCTATTGCAATACGCAACGGCTGAACCTCACTCCAGACCAGACATCCTTCAAGGCAGAAATAGGCAGAGCTATTACGGGCTTAACAATACTGCTAATAATTACAAAAAAATGCGAGATTTTCTTTTTATTAAACAATACTGTTCCCTCAGTGGAAATCATGCGTTAGCATGTACTAGATGCTTCTTTTTTTAAGAGATATTATGACCTGGTAACTAAGACCTTTAGGTCAATCCCAAGAAGTTACGTCCAGCGGCTTTGTTTGAAACGAAATGAGATGAGATGATATGGGATGAAATATAATCTCAGTAAAATGGTGGTCATTTACTGAAACTTTTTCAGTTGACTTTTTGGGGGATCGCTAGAGGTTACGTCCAGCGGCTTTCTTTTATTTTCCCACATTTGTGCACTTTCACAGATACTAAACAGTTGATAAACCACCATTATTACACATTTAAACCCGAAGAAACACTAAATAGACAGAACAAAACAAATCACACAACTTCCCTCGTCGCTTTCCCGCCAAAAAGTCTGCACTAGATGCGTATTTCCTCAGAACTCTTATACTATGCGTTTTTTTGGTATATAAAAAAAGGTATTTAAGCTAAAACGACTTAATGAGGGTAGTTGGAATCTATATCATAGGTATTATGATAAATTGTGTACTATGGGAAAACTTTTTTTTTATTTTCAACTAAAACGAATCAATATTTCTAACTAATCAATTATTTTTAATACAATGCTTATAACGACTGGTGGTAGGACCTCTTGTGAGTCCGCACGGGTAGGTACCACCGCCCCGCCTATTTCTGCCGTGAAGCAGTAATGCGTTTCGGTTTGAAGGATGGGGCAGCCGTTGTAACTATACTGAGACCTTAGAACTTATATCGCAAGGTGGGTGGCGCATTTACGTTGTAGATGTCTATGGGCTCCAGTAAGCACTTAATATCAGGTGGGCTGTGAGCTCGTCCACCCATCTAAGCAATAAAAAAAAAAATTACTAGATACAGTGATTTCAAAGTTAACATTTATGTCTACTATGATCTTTAAGAGTACTGGTACTCAATAGCTACCAGTCATAGATACTGAAGAGTTCTACAAGAAAAAAAACAAAGTCAGTCAAAACCTTCTTGGTGGCGGGCAAGGCGATGATCTTCCACACCTTGAAAATCAATTAAGTAAATCATTAATATAAAAGTAAACGAAAGGAAATATTTTTAATGAAAGCCTCGTTTGAAGCAGGACATGTCATAGCGCTCGGGAAACACCGTGGAGAGGAGCTCATTCCAAAGCCAGATGGTACGTGGCAAAAAATATCTCTGGAAGCGCACTGTGGATGAACGCAGTGGGTCAAGGTAGTATGGATGAACTCTACTCCGGTGGCTGGCGGTGTGATGGTAAAAGCGAGATGATGGAATCATCTTAAACAATTCCTCAGAGCACTCCGCATGAAAAATACGGTACAAAATACACAGAGAACTGAAGTTCCTCCGCAGATCCAGAGGTTCCAAACGATCCGTGAGAATGGGATAACAATTCGAACAGTACACACATCGTCTATCTATTTTGTTTTGGTCACGATATGTAAAATGAATAGGTATTAATTTTATTATACATATAAATCTGTATAACAGTATTGAGCTACTATTGACCAAATCCTCCATAAAATATATCAAAAACTATCATTTCAGTTGTTAGTAATTTATTTTAAACTAAAATAATGAATTGAAGATTGAAAATTAAAATATTAACCTTTCTCTGGGCACTACAATAGTCGAAATCCTTCTGTCGACTCTTGGACTCGTCGGAGGTTTGTATTCAGATTTACAAGGCATTCTTCGACTGCTACATAAGTGAGCGTTTAATATCTTATAATATGTATATATTAAAACGTATATAAATATTTTGTGCATCAGTCTCCAGTTCTTAGACCAAGGTAACCAATTTTGGGACCAGATGACCGTTTATGATTTATCCACGATTATTTCTATATTTATGCTGCCATTTTTATTTCAAAATGCATCCATCCTACTTTCTCCAAGAAAAATAAAATTGTTTTTTTTTTATTGCCCTTGTAGGTAGACGAGCATACGGCCCACCTGATGGTGCGTGGTTACCGTCGCCCATGGACTTCAGAAATGCCAGGGGCAGAGCCAAGTCGCTGCCTACCGTTGAGTACTCTCCACAAGCCTCGTTTGAAGAAGGACAAGCCATAGCGCTCGGGAAACATCGTGGAGGGGAGCTCATTCCAAAGCCGGATGGTACGTGGCAAAAAATATCTCTGGAAACGCACTGTGGATGAACGCAGTGGCTCCAGGTAGTATGGATGAACTCTACTCCGGATTAGATGATTAGAGATTAGCAAAGAGAAAAAATTTCTATAATTTATAACATAACATAAAAAGAATTTAGTTTTTTTATTGTAATTACGTTCGAATTATTGGCGAACACGTTTATAATGAAAATATAATTTACAATTATGTAAACTGAAGCTGAAGTTTCGCTTTGGGATTTTCCCTCTCTCCATAATCTTATTATTAATTTAATTATTATTGTTAAATATAATGAATTGCTCAACCTCGCCGGGGATCCGTCGTAGGTCCGCCATGATTTTTCACTTGAGTTTCTTGAACTGTATAGGATAACAATCCCATTACAATCTAGTTTCGACAAATTACGATCTGTACTAGAATACCAAAGAAGACTTTCAATATTAGGCTTATATTTTTATGGTTATATTCACAAGATAATTTTTTTTCAATTGCCAAACTGGTTCAAGTTCCACCTCGACACACAGTGGTGGATTTACACTAAGGGCAGTCGGGGCTAGTGGGCCCAGGGCCGCAACTTTTTTAGGGCGGCATAATTATGAAAGTGATAAAAAATATATATTCTTATCAACATTTTTCAGAATAAAATTAATTAATTCTATTAATTAATAATTTTCTGTTTGATTGATAATTCAAGAAATTCAATTCATCCATTATTTGTGAATTATAAATTTGCACTTTTGGAAAAAAAAATAATGAAAATTATTTAATCAATTAAAGAAATTCAATCCGTTTTTTAAGTCAGGAAGTTGACATAAGCTACCTTTGATCCAGAAAAAACACCAAATCCCCACGGGAAAATGTTTTATTATCGACCCAATTAGTTACGACTAAGAGCTATTACGAAGACATGGTCACTAACACGTTCGACGGTGTTTTTTATGGAAAACAAATGAAAGTTCAATGACATAATGAGTAGCTATTTGTAACATGGCCATTGAACAAAATAAGAAACGGCAACAAAAAATATTAACCTTGAAGATCTAGCAGCTCTCGTTTTGCAGCTGCAAATAAAAAATTATCTAATCACTGTCCGTGTCTTAAGCGTGAATAGTAAAAGATTTTATAATGTAAATACATATTTTGAACTTCATAAGTATACGATAACGTAGAAAAAGAGACTTTATTGACGGCAGTTATAAGAGCCAAATTAGAAGAACCAGAAAAAAAATATATGAAAATAAAGTCAAGGTAATTAATATGTATAAGTGGAGATAGTGGAGATAAGTGGTATTCATACTAGACATGTCAACGTTCACTATCATGTATTATAACAACAATATGAACTTTTGAATGAATAAATATCAATAAAGTTTGTTTTTGGCACAGGTTATCTTTACGAGTTATAGACAGCTTTAAAAAAAAATGAGTTTTTTGTTATACACGTTTGATAAAAAAACGTGACTTGACGAGATAAGACTTATCTATCTTAGAATATTCTTATTGTAAAGATACGATACGCGACAGCCGGCAACTTGTTGTTCAGAGTTGGGTCAATGGCAAAAGATTTCGTGGACAAAGCCCCATGCCCTGGACTGATCTGTGTGTTTAGTGCGAGTTTTTTAACATTCTCGATAGCATAAAAGTTAGCTCATATTTGTATGGAATGGGAACGTTTGCCTACGTTTGCCGCTAGGGGAGCTGTTGGACTTCTCTGAGGCTTTCATAATAAAATAATGATCACAAAATGGCAGCCATCATGATATTCAAGTGTAAATAAGCACTGCATATGATTACAAAATAAATATATATACTTACCAATCTGTAATGATTTTGCATCTTTCACCTGGAGGCAACGTTCCAATTTTGTATTTCTTCAACAATTCTCTGAAAATAAGATTATTTGTTTATTTTAATAGCAAGAAGCAGGGTTAATAGCAGTACCTAAAATCCATCTAATAAATGGAACAGTCTATACTAAAAATGTTCAAAAATGAAATATAATTTAAAAAATTAACTAAAAAATAAAAAATATATATACCGAGCATCATCGCTATGTCCCACATCTTCAAAAGCCTGAGTTCCATCTTTCCCTGCCACTTCTAACAATGAGTCAGCTCCACCTGGATGCTATAAGCATTTAAACTCATTAGTTTAAAAAAATAATTGAAAGAAAATCATTTCTATATTTTTTTATAATATTCCAATATTTTAAATCCATAACAGAAATGTTGACACTTTTATAACATTAACAAATATAATATAATCAGACATTCACTGTTCCCCCCAACAAGGAAGTTGAGCGATTAGGCTATTTGTGGGTTTATTATGTTAATATTAAAAAACATCCACTGTCTAATAAGAAAGACATGTAGGGCATTTCTAGTGATATAACATATTATTTACTTAAAATGGAATCTAAGAAGGACTAACACTAGTCCTCTATGATAACAAGAAAATGGGTCCCATGTGTGTCATCATGATTTTAAATTTGGTATATTCATTAATGAGTATAATTACTTTCAGTACTACCCACATCAAGTATGTATTACTAATCTACCTATTTCCATGGCAAAGAATATGATAGTTATGGCTTGTATCTTAGTATTTAGATATGTGATTCTTAATTACTGATGGGTTTAAAGTACCAGCATAACTTACGAGCAATGATTTGAGTGATATAATAGCTGTTATAAAATATTTCTAACTATGATGGTGAATAGTGATAATGTTAATGATCTCAGTTCATAGTCAAAGTAGTCAATTACGATGAAGAGTTCGACCTGCAAATTAGCCCACAGACAAAACTGACTGAGTTTCGGATCTTTTCAGTGGGACGGGATTCCGATCCGGTGATAGAAGGTAGCGAAACACTGTATTAGCCAGGTCCTGTGTTAACAAACTCTCAGGTTGAGACCGTGAGCTCACCTACCAGCCAGGGCGTATCTGGAATAGCTCTTTAGGCTATTAGCGAAATAGGGAAAACAATATCTCCGAAAACAGCTTCGACACAAGGTTTAACGTAACCTCGCCGATAACTTCTACCAAGCAACCAAGCAATAACAAAAAAAACCTCCTTACCTCCTCCAAAAACTTAGTCACGTCGTAAACATCATTATGAATGATTATCCACACGCTCTTTTCGTCTTTATGTTTCTTGACCTCGTCAAGTGTTAAATTTTTACTCATTTTTCTTTTAGAATTTTTAAATTTTTGAAAGAAGCTTTAGTTGGGTTTTGACGGTAAGCTTATCACGGTATGAGTATATGGAAATTTATTATGATTAATGGTTATAAGACGAGTTACAATGATGAAGTAGTTTAGGGACGATCAATATCAAGCCCATATATAATATACCTAAAGGTTAAGCCATCAATAATTCTGATTAATTCTATGATTCTGAACAATTTTGATTCAATATTGTGAATGTCACAAATTGTCAATTGTCATTTAACAGTTGTGCTTTTTTAAGTTATAAGGCAAAGAAGTCTATTTTATTATTCTATAGCTATCATTATATATAATTTATTTATCGAAAACCTGAACTCTACTAAAATTTTAAAAATAAGTTGTCAGCCAGCCCTACACTAAGAAAATGAAATAAAGCTGCTGGACGTAGCTTCTCGGGATCCTCCAAAAAGTCCATTGAAAAAGTCTCAGTAAAAAGTTGGAGCTTAAAGTCGTCGTGGTCTAAAGGATAAGACGTCCGGTGCGTTCATGTCGAGCGATGCATCGGTATTCGAATCCCGAAGGCAAGGTACCATTTTTTCTAATGAAATACGTACTTAACAAATGTTCACGATTGACTTCCATGGTGAAGGAATAACATTGTGTAATAAAAATCAAACCTGCAAAATTATAATTTGCGTAATCACTGGTGGTAGGTTGTCTTGAGCCCGCACGGGTAGGTACCACTACGCTGCCTATTTCTGCCGTGAAGTGAATGCGTTTCGGTTTGAAGGGTGGGGCAGACGTTGTAACTATACTGCGACCTTAGAACTCATATCTCAAGGTGGGTTGTGGTATTTACGTTGTAGATATCTATGGGCTCTAATAACTACTTAACATTAGGTGGGCCGTGAGCTCGTCCACTCTCTTAAGCAATAAAAAATAAATAAAAAGGGTTCGGAATCCCGCCTAGGGAAGATATTTGTATGATAAATATAAAAAATGTCTTTTCCAGGGTTATGGATGTATATTAAATATATGTATGTGTATAATAAAAATCTTACATTTATTTCCGTTATCTGGTACCTGTAACACAAGTTCTTTACGAACTTACCACGGGACTAGACATGTGTAAGTAATGCGAGTGATATTACTCGGGTAATATTACTCTACGATGTAATGCAACATCACACATTACGCGAAGGAAACAAACATCACACTATCACCCAACATGTTTCTTTCTTTGTCGTGTAATGTTGCTTAATACACGAACGGAACAGAGCGAGCGAGACAGACCGATCGACGCAAAATAAATGAGCAAGCGACACGGAATTATTCCTAGTGATTTTGAACCGTATGTCCTGGCCGCTAGGTACATTTTTATACCTATGGTACGTCTGAATTTTAATATAGGTATTTGTGTTTATATTTTTCATGCGCCCAGCCGGTAGTTCCCCGCAAGTACTTACTTAATTTTTTATTCGCAACTTTTGTAAAATCGCTAGTCGCTCGTAATTGTTTAGTAATATTTCATATTAATTTTTGTGTTTGATTTGAATTACTTAAGCACTTGTTTGAAGATAGTTTAATTATTTGTTTTAATGCGTGTTTAATAAGTGAAAGAAATAACGGCGTCTAAATGAAAGTACAGTCCTCCTTGGATGCACTTTGAGGATATCGCGCCGAAACAATGCATCTACTGCTCTCGTATATTAACATTATTGTCGAGCTCAATTTGCAGTCTAAGTCGCCATATGAAATCCGTTCATCCCACAATAAATTATATTAAGTAAAAAATAAAATTATTATATTATTAAGTAAGTCAATCTCTGTCGAGTAATATAACAGTGTATTACAATACAAAGTTCATACTTTGTATTGTAATACACTACTGTACTGTGTTGATACACATCACTTAGGTAATGATTCGGGTGTATAGATACAATGTCTTCGTCGTCACAGTATCTATTGAACGCACCGAGTAATGTTAAGAGTGATGTGTAATGTTTTCGAGTAATATCACCTGTCTGTAAAAGTGATGTCATATCACATTACATTGGGAAGTGATGTTTTGCGCAAGTCTACACGGGACTACATAACGTGGCGTGATTGTTAGTATTTTTTTTTAATGACATGGTGACAGAGACTTTTAGGTCAACTAACATTACAAATCAATCAAATCATAGATAATTGTAGTTAATTGTACACTTAGTTAGAACAGACAATGCTATATGAGCTTAGATCCCTTTGTCTTTTCTAACAAGGAAAAATTGTACCAAAAAAAAAATGTTTTAACATAAATATGGGTAAAAAACTTGTATCGAAATACTAAACTAAGATTACGCAGAATAAAAAATAGTCAGAACTGTTCAATTTAAAAACAAAAAATTAGTTAGATGCACACTGATAGTATAAGTTTAAAACGTATATAACCTAACCTGAAACAAAAATCGAAAACGGCGACCACCAGAACGTTGCTAAACTATGTCTACTAATGGCTGTAAGTAAGGATTTTAATGACGTATTAGATGACATAGTGCTTGGTGAAGAAAAAGAGAGCAAGTCTAGCTATGATGAAGGGTTCAGAGCAGGCATAGAAGCTGGTAACATAGAGGGTTATCACTTGGGCTATCATCGGGGTGCTGAACTGGGTCGTGAGCTAGGTGAGTGACATTCAATTTTGATGACCAAAAACCATCTATGACAGTAAAAAAGGGTTCTTACTGAAAATATACCACTTCAAATTTCTTTAGGTTTCTACTGGAGCACAGTAAATGAATACCTTGAACTAAATGAAACAGACGCAAAATTATCAGAAAAAATAATAGCCCAGCTGCTCAAAGTTAAAGAACTAATAGATACTTTTCCTCCAAATAATTCTGAAGACCATGACATACTAGGTATGGCCGATGCAGTTAGAGCACAATATAAGAAGGCTTGTGCTTTATTAAAGATACCTTCAAACAATCCATATGATGCAGGAGTCTCATTCTAAAAGAAAAGGTGAGTTATCTTATAGAAATATAATTTGAACTCCGATAGATTTGATACGTATATTTTATAAGAATAAAAAGTATTTGAGGAACTATAATCTTCATTTAAGGAAAACAATAATGTTTATTCGTTTGAGATTGTTACAGGATAATACTAAGCATATTTTGTATTGATCTATAATTAATGGGGGGTAAACCTCATCTCAGCATCTTATATGTTACCGTACACGTCCTTAAAGGTTATTACTGAATGCTCAAGCCTAAAAAATTCACCAGAGAATAGGCAGTAGCATTCTCCGAGTATAGTACTGCTCTCACTAACCTACATTTTCTGTACAATACTGTTTCAATATGTATTTTTTTGCCTTAGATGGGTATGTTCTATTTCTGTCTATTTCTAGTCTATCTACAAAATAGTCATTATGGTTCTGGTTTGAAGGCAGTAACAATTAAGTCTTTTCTACCATATGATTCTAGGTGGGTGGTGGTATTCATAATGTGTCATCTAATGCGTTCTGATAACTATTTTATACCAGATAGGCTGTGAGCTTATTTATCCATCTCTGAAATAATTAAAAAGTGTAATAGTTTTTATATTTACTATTTACTACATTTAAAGTCATGAATGTCTATAAGTTTATCGATTTGAACCTTAATTTTAACACTTAAAGAACCTACATAATTCCATACCAATTTAATTGATCCAGATTCAATGAAAGCAACGATTCGTGGTCTTTGTCACAATATAGATTCCATAATCAACTACCTTGCACCATATTTGCCACTGGTCAACTGTCATATGGTAGAATTCCTAACAAATGACCACTGGAATACATACTTGCCAAATAATTTAAAAGAATATCTCGATCAGCTGGATTTGAATGAGTCACTGGAGCAGTTTTGGAATGCTACTAACAGCTATAAAGGCAATGGTAAGTTAAATAATTATTCAATACAGCCACTAAATACATTTCTATAACTATTATATTTTAAAATAAACTCATTATATTAAATAAATAATAGTTTTAAAAAACTAACAAAATACACTTTTATAGAAAATCCAACAAAATAATAGAAAATAAATTTCATAAATTTGAATTAAAAATAGTGTAAGAATAAATTATTTTATTGTAAAAAAGCGTTTTTTTAAACTATTATTTATTTTTTAGTTGAATTTCAATTTTTTTAATATTTTTTTGCATTATTTTTTTTAATATTGAATTGTCATCAGTCCTTAATAAGTATACCTTTCGAGTTAATCCAACGTTTTGAAGGGGGTCAAAATCATGTTCAAAGATTCAGTTACATACATACATCTGAAGCTAATAAAAGTGTATTAAAACAATCAACACCTTACAGAACCGACTGAATTGAGAAAATGGATAACGGAAGCCAGAAAACATTATTTAGAGGTCAATAATGACTATTGTTTGTCAGTTGAACAGTTGAATGAAAGGATCAAGTCATGGGGCGGGGAACTGCAGCCAGAGATCAAGGTTAAAGAATTTATGAATAGCAAGAAGAGTTACGAAGTTAGTCATTGTTTTTCTTTTTCTAAATTTGTGAAATTGAGATGTATTATAATAATTCGACGCTTGAAAGTCAACGTGACTAAGCGACAATAACTGCTTGAATACATAAATGATAGGCAATAACCATATTCGATGCGCAAAATAAATATATTTCTAGGTCTATTAAAATCATTTCAATCCCACAGCTAGATTCGTTAAAATATTTTTTTTTCAGGTATTTGTACTTTAAATTAATCTACTGTAAAGTTCACACACTGTCGCTTAGTCACGTTTGCCTTTCAAGCGTTGAATATGATTCAAAATATATTTTTTTGTACTATTATGATTTGGTTAATAATAAGTTCATAGCCCACCTGATATGAATTATGAATTAACGACTGGAGTCTATATACAAATTTGAATGCCATCTTCCTTGAGATTAAGGTTGAAATATCAACTATATTGTACACTAGCTCAGTACACACACACGCACACGCCCACACACACACCCACCCACCCACACACACACACACACACACACACACACACACACACACACACACACACACACACACATACACACGCACGCCCACACACCCACACACGCCCACACACACACGCCCACACACACACATACACACACAAACATACACACACGCACATACACACACGCACGCACACACACTCACGCACACACACTCACGCACACACACTCACGCACACACACTCACGCACACGCACTCACACTCACGCACACACACTCACGCACATACACTCACGCACACACACTCACGCACACACACTCACGCACACACACTCACGCACACACACACACACACACACACACACACACACACACACACACACACACACACACACACGCACACGCACACGCTCACACACTGCCCACACAAGTATAACAGAAAATCCTTTGCAGTAGAAATTGATAGGTTGGCAATCAATCCCGCTCAATCAAGCTTATAAGATTCCATAACACCATCAAAAACTAAATACTGTCTATAATTATCGATTACCATGTAATAGTTATGAAAGTAATAAGAAAACATTATGATAATCTCCAATCTTAATCAAAACTCTCCATGTCAGGTACAAACAATGGCACGTGCAGTGTCGTCTGTATACTCGGCGGCATCAGGCACGTGCTGCGTGGAGGCGGGGGGAGGTCGGGGACACTTGCTGACGACCCTAGCGCTCGGGTACCACATGCCCAGCCTCACTGTGGACTGCGACCCGAAAACACTAAGTGCTGCGATAAATAGAGTCAAAGTTATACAGGTGAATATAACAGTGCTAAATGATATGCACCTATTTTTTCTTGTAGTTCAACTTATTATATGTACTTGTTTAAGATATATAGAATAATAAAATAAGTTATATTTGAAAACAAGAAAGCTCTGAGCTTTTCTCAAATCTTCTGAGTAGTTACTCTTGTATGAATTAGTGGTAAAGTCATGACCGTTTTGCAAAGCACTATAAAAGCCTACTATGAACATACACATATTATGTAAGTCTATGTAAGTACACAATATAATGCGAATAATTAAAAGACAACTTAAAAAAAAAAATTGTTTTATTGCTTGGAAGGGTGGACGAGCTCACAGCCCACCTGGTGTTAAGTGGTTACTGGAGCCCATAGTCATCTACAACGTAAATGCGCCACCCACCTTGAGAACCTTGAGATATAAGTTCTAAGGTCTCAGTATAGTTACAACGGCTGCCCCACCCTTCAAACCGAAACGCATTACTGCTTCACGGCAGAAATAGGCAGGGTGGTGGTACCTACCCGCTCGGACTCACAAGAGGTCCTACCACCAGTAAAGAAATATATATACCAGTATAAATCGTAAATAGTTTTTCTATCATGCAGCCTAGTATTTAGTAACATATTAATGTGAGCAATATTAATAAGCTGTTGAAAGGTGAGAATTTCTAAAAATATAGTAAAATCTGAATATGGTGAAAAGAAACGGTACTGACTGCTAGATTAATTAGATTTGTTTGTCGGATAATTTTGTGGTTTTGTAATGTATTTTCGATTCTTAACGGTTTTATGATTAAATCGGTTGCACAGAAACAATGGCACGCCATCGCCAAAAGGATACACGATGGAGCCGAAGAGAAACCGCCTCACTTCAATAAAGACCTCCAGAGATTCGCTCAGGCTTTTATAACCAAGGACACTGATCTTGGAGGCGTCGTCAGAGAGATGTTCCCAGAGTGTAAAGACTTGGATACTAGGATTATTCTCACTGGTGAATATATGTTTGATAATATCATTGAATTCTGTGAAACTACCAGAGGATCATTTTGATTTCAAAATGGTTGGAAGAGCTCATGACCAACCTGATGTTAAGTGGTCAATGAAGCCTGTAGACATCAACCACGATAATGCCGTAAGTTCCAAGTATTAGTTTCTCCAGCACAACGGCTGCCCCGCCCTTCAAACCGAAACGCATTACTGCTTCACGGCAGAAATAGGCGGGGCGGTGGTACCTACCCGTGTGAACTCAGAAGACGTCCAGTAATCACGCAAATTATAATGTTTGCGTGTTTGATTCTTATTACACGATGTTACATCTTCACTGTATAAGTCATTCGTGGACATTACTTAAGTACGTGTTTAATTAGAAAACCCCGGCATAGCCGCATCACTCGATTCCTGCCCTAAGAATCTATTCCTAAGTCGCCCGGTGCATTCCTAAATACCGGACGTCTTATCCTTTAGGCCACAATGACTTCGAAACATATAAAAGTTAATAGTCTTCTCCAAAGAGAATTAATTGAAAATACCTCTACTAACTGAAAACGTTAATATTTCTCTAGGTCTCCATACTTGTGGCAATCTTGGTCCGGACTCGCTTCGTATCTTCACGACTCGATCGCATATAGCAGGCCTCCTCACGGTCCCGTGTTGTTACCACCTCCTCACCGAGGACTCAGACGTGGAACTCTTCAATGTTTTCCAGAAAGAGTACGGAAGTGGAGAGACGACGCAGGGTTTCCCGATGTCTGAGTATCTGAGAGGTATGGTTGAAATTTCAGAATCTGATTAGAACAAGGTTGGATTTCAGCCAGACCAGGGGTGAGCAACTTTTTTAATCAATGAGCCAAATTAAATTGAAATTTTTTTTGGCGGGCCGCACATTTATTAACTCTTATGAAAAATTTACGAAACTTTATTTATAATAATTCATAGACTACAAAAAGAAGGTTAAGATTTCATATACTAAAAATGAATTGATGAGAGAAAGTCGATAAGATAAATTCAATGTCAGAAATGCTTGGCCAGTCGCGTGTGACTTATCCTTAAGCTAGGCAACTGTGGTTTCGACGTCATGTCGGCAGGGGGCAGCATGCGCGTTTTAATGTCATTCGATATTGGTAACAAAATTATTACCGGAAATCCTCAGAAATATTATATCGTATTACATCGCGTTTTAAATCCATGTACTGGTGTAGCGGGAGCTACCATAGAACACAAGATATTTGACAGAAGGTACCTGAATCTCACTAACGAAATTTTCAAAATACATATATGCTTAGACATCGATCATAATCATTCAAGTCGTCGGTCCATTGAACTATATCACGCGCACGAATGATTTCCCCTATGCCGCTAACCCACAAACGTGTACAGTAGGCGCGCGAGTTCATGATCACCCTGAGGAAAGCGGTAGTGATGTGACCTAGTTAATTATGGTAATGTCGATAATAACTACCGATTTAGTCAACAGCTGTCAATTTGGTTTAATGTAACTTAAGGTAATTTTGCAATTTATGAAATAAAATAAATGTGATAAGTAATTACTTGTTTATTTCTAAGAGAGAAAAATATTGTTTAAATTCCAATTCAATCGCTATCAAATGAAGAGACAACCGACAGATCAGAGTCGGAATCAATATGTATCTTTTTTCAGTAGGTTTTTTTCTATCTGAACTTTTGGAAGCGGAGTAGTCATGGTTAAATAACACAATAGCGTTGCGTAAATTTTCGATATCGATAAACGCGCGTCACAACCGTCAAGGACAACACTCGACGTCAGACAAATGCGGGGAGGTGGGCTAAGGTGGGGCGTGCTGTCCCCCGCGCGTCGCCTGTGGCCCTGATGGACATGAACTCGCGCGCATACAGTATATGTTTATCTCTTTCTAGTGTCACTGATTTCGTTTCATCGATCACGGTAGTCCTCCCTAGTCGATGAAGTACTGATGTGTATATTGTGCGCAGGCTACAGGCTGGGTCGCAACGCGCGCATGCTGGCGGCGCAGTCCGTGGACCGCGTGCTGCACCAGCGCCAGCTGCCGGCCCACAGCCTGCTGCACCGGGCCATGCTGCAGGTATACCGGGCTCACTGACGCTCACGGCCGCTCACAGCTGCCGTAATTACTTAGACGTGAATCGAACTACCTAAAGGGTCTTGTTCCGAATGTGGTCTAGTGACGTGACCTAGGCAACATAATTGTCCAGTTAATATCCTATATATTGAATATCCTATATACGTGAATTAATACTTTATACCCCTTTTTACGAAAATTGCGCGGATGGAGCAGTATGAAAATTCCTACACTTTTTTATTTTATTGCTTAGATGGGGGGACGAGCTCACCTGGTGTTAAGTGGTTACTGGAGCCTATAGACATCTACAACGTAAATGCGCCACCCATCTTGAGATATAATTTCTAAGGTCTCAATATAGTTACAACGGCTGCCCCACGCTTCAAACCGAAGCGCATTTCTGCTTCACGGTAGAAATAGGCGGGGTGGTGGAACCTACCCGTGCGGCTAACAAGAGATCCTACCACCAGTAAAAAACTTGGTAAGGGGTTCGACGTACAACCTAACCTATACATCAGCCTACTGAGTTTCTCGCCGGATCCTCTCAGCGGGTCGCGATTCCGATCTGGTAGTAGATTCATTCGCAAAACGGCTGCCCTGAGGCACTGAGGGAGACCGCCATAGGGCGTGCGTGGCATCTCCATTGATTTATTTCATAAAAAAGCAACATGAAAAAGTATGTCTTAATAATCTTACGTTCTCTCCCCAGGTTGTCATCAAGAGATATTTACCCAACACCACATTAAAGGAAGGCAAATTGAAACGCATATCGAAATGCGACACCTTCGAACAATACCTCAAGATGGCCGACAAAATTCTTAATTTAAATCTAAATCTGCCCGAAACATTCTACACAGATACGCAATTGTATTTGGATTGCCAGTGGAAAAAAATGACTTTATTTTATTTAATCAGACTGTGTTTGGCCCAAGTAGTGGAAAGCGTAATATTGTTGGATAGAATATTGTTTTTGTATGAGAACGGCTTCGATAAAGTTTATTTAGTTAAATTATTTGATCCGGTTTTATCGCCACGCTGTCATAGTATTGTTGCTTTAAGATGATAAGGAAAAACGCGTAGACTGAAGACGTTTATATTTATCTCCGACATCGAAAATATAAAGTATGTTTTTCACAAAAATGACTGTTGAAGGGTTTAGTGTGATTTTGTTATTAAAATCATCATACCCTCTAGACCAGTGATTCTAAACGACTGTACCTCGCCACTTTAAAATGAATTTTTTTTTGCCCTTATAGTAGGCAGACGAGCATACGGCCCACCTGATGGTTAGTGGTTACCGTCGCCCATGGACTTCAGCAATGCCAGAGGCAGAGCCAAGCCGCTGCCTACTAATTAATATAACGTATTTATGCGTTTTAAATTTCTCTTTTTGTCTCGTCAAATTTTACGATCGTTAAAAGAGTGCCGCGGTGAAACAAAGGTTGAGAATCACTGGTCTAGACAATAATTTGAAATCAAGAAAATGAAAATTTATAAAGACATATAATATTACAGAATGTTGCGTGATATGTCTTTATTAAACTACAGAACAAAATCTGAACAATTTTGTTTGAAAAGTTGAAATAAGGAACATCCGACCTTATGCATATTTAATATCTAAAGACTCATTAGGTAATGGCATAGTCGTATCCTTTAGGCCAAGACGACTTCATACCCTGTTTTTATTAAGGTTCTGGATTCTGGATAAGGTTTTTCTTTCAGGATTCTGGAAGGTTCTGGATAAGGATTTGATCTACATATTATACCGACACTTATAATGTAGGAACTTCTATGTAAATCTCCTCGCCAAGTAGATGATATGTATCATTTACATATGTAGTAAATTTATATCACTTATTAAAATATTTGATATGTAAATAATATTAATGAATATCGTATTTTTATGTATTCTAAGTGATGTTATGTAATTTATGGTATTATACTCTAAATAAAAAAAACAACTGCTTAAGAATTTTTATTTATATATTCGTCACCCTACTGAGTTACCAGTACAAAATATAATTTAATTTTTTTTTGTTTGTCTATAAATTAATAAAGGGTTTGACTGCCGGTGATCGGTCAATATTATGGAGGGTAGAAGTAATTAGCATCATCTCAGTGTGAAGTATTCGCTGGAAGGGAGACTTAAGGTGGCGCCACTGTTGCAAATGGAAAGATTTTAGAAACAGCGCCATAAACTAGGAGTAGGATACGCTCCAACGTAAATAGTAATAGAAATTAATAGTTGAGATAAACCATATGCGTAATACAGAATGAATTAGACAAAAAAAGTTTATATTTTAAATTTTTTTTTAACTACCCCAAGTCACGAAAAATATTAAATTTTTCAAACCAGCACACTCCACTCTGTCTAAAACTGCTATATTCATAAATCATTTTCATTTCCTACAAATGCGCTATTTCAATGAGTCCAACTTTTTTTTCTCCCACGTATGCTGATAGCCTTGACAGGCTATTTCAGCTTCGCCTTGACGTGTAGGTGAGCTCGCGGGGCTCAAACCGGAGTGTTGCTAACACTGGCCCTAGCAAGAGCAAGCAGTGCTTCGCAGAATCTACCACCGGATCGGAAACGCGACCCACTGAGAAGATCCGGCGAGAAACTCAGTTTGAAAGTCCAAACAATAACTTGCTGTTGACATGTGGACATTTTTTAAACGTGTCTCCTATAAAAGATTATGCTCCTTACTTCTACCCTCCATAGTCGATATCAAGTTTCTAGTTGGTTGTCAAATATCGTAAAGTAATCGATTAAAACGTAAAACTGGTTTTAATTATATCTGCCACACGCGAAAACCGAAAAAATTACAAAGTATTCTTAGTTCTGGCGAAACTTTGATATACGCTGCGATGTTCGACCAGCCCATACCGTGGGCCCCGAAGGTCAAGTACTTAGGCGTCACCCTCGACAGTAGGATGACATTCCGCCCCCACATTAAGACGGTACGCGACCGTGCCGCCTTCATTCTAGGACGTCTCTACCCGATGATATGTAGGCGAAGTAAAATGTCCCTTAGAAATAAGGTGACACTCTACAAAACTTGCATACGCCCCGTCATGACCTATGCAAGTGTAGTGTTCGCTCACGCGGCCCGCATACACTTAAAATCCTTTCAAATCATTCAATCCCGTTTTTGCAGGATAGCCGTCGGAGCCCCGTGGTTCGTCAGGAATGTCGACCTCCATGACGACCTGGACTTAGAGTCCATCAGTAAGTATCTGCAGTCGGCGTCCATGCGCCACTTCGATAAAGCGGCACGACACGAGAACCCTCTCATCGTGGCCGCCGGTAACTACATTCCCGATCCTGCGGACAGAATGGAAAGCAGTCGACGTCGCCCAAAACACGTCATCTCGGATCCACCCGATCCACTAACGGTGCTTTTAGGTAATTCAAGCACCGGTCACCGTTCTCGTCGAACCCGTCGCTTGCGACGAAGGGCTCGACGAGTAAATTAACTCCCAGACACAGCCCACTGAGTTTCTCGCCGGATCTTCTCAGTGGGTCGCGTTTCCGATCCGGTGGTAGATTCTGCGAAGCACGACTCTTGCTAGGGTTCGTGTTAGCAACATCGTCAGGTTTGAGCCCCGTGAGCTCACCTACTAAAGTTAGGGTTACGCTGATATAGCCTCTCAAGGCTCTCAGCTTAGGTAGGAAAAAAAAAAAAAAAAGATATACGCTGTGCAAGAATGGTGCATTCACACCCGATAACCCTAACAGAGTAGAGGCCGGTCTATATTTAAATACTACTCCCTTCCAATAATAATAAACTTTTTTATTATTGCTTCTGCAATTAATTGATCCCAATTGTTTATTTTTGGCGATGGATTAGGGTCCTAAATATTATCCATGGGCCCGCGGTCCACTCTCAACTTCTGCGGATCATCTAATCCCACGCGCCCCCAGGAGATCTCGTAGGAGATTCTACTCCCGATCCAAAAAAAAGGAATGATTGAACAATAGGCAGTCTTATCGTGAAAATAGCAATTATTTAAATATTGTTGTCAAAACGAAAAATTGTTTAAAAAAAAATTGCTACTTATGTGCCTTCTGAAAATTAAGAAATTTTAGGAAGTCGTCGTGGCCTAAAGGATAATACGTCCGGTGCATTCGTATATAGCGATGCAACGGTGTTCGAATCCCGCAGACGGGTACCAATTTTTGTAATGAAATACGTACTTAACAATTGTTCACGATTGACTTCCACGGTGAAGGAAAACATCGTGTAATAAAAATCAAACCCGCAAAATTATAATTTGCGTAATTACTGGTGGTAGGACCTCTTGTGAGTCCGCGCGGGTGGGTACCACCACCCTGCCTATTTCTGCCGTGAAGCAGTAATGCGTTTCGGTTTGAAGGGTGGGGCAGCCGTTGTAACTATACTGAGACCTTAGAACTTATATCTCAAGGTGTGTGGCGC